>NW_004443939.1:30868050-30938034 GCF_000243295.1 Trichechus manatus latirostris | reverse complement strand
GGTTTTCTGTGTATAAGATCATATCATCTGCAAATAGAGATACTTTGACTTCTTCCTTACCAGTTTGGATGCCCTTTATTTCTTTTTCTAGCCTAATTGCTCTGGCTAGGACTTCCAGCACAATGTTGAATAAGAGGGGTGATAAAGGGCATCCTTGTCTGGTTCCCGTTCTCAAGCAGAATGCTTTCAGACTATCTCCATTTAGAATGATGTTGGCTATTGGCTTCGTATAAATGTCCTTAATTATGTTATGTTATCATCTCTTTAAAGTCAAGTTATCAGAAGGTGTTTCATGATAGAGAAAGTTATACCACATTCAATCTTTCCATTTTCAAATTTTATTCTCTCTGATTTAGGATCAAAGAAGGATCATAAGCATGAGAATTCACACCACTGCAATCAATTATCTTTACCCACCATAATTTAAGAAGTGAAAGAATTCTAAAATTTTACCTACATTTGACATTCTAAACAGAAATTTGACATATTCTTCCTAGCTATTTAATTTTAAATATTGTGTAGATTACAAAAGCTAACATGAAAATACACATGAACATTAAACTATTATTCAAATGTTCTTGTAATTCTTTTCTATACTTACCATAGTTCTTTTGACTTTTATTTTTATAGAAATGCTTAAGTGTTTTTTTCTTAGCCAATACTTAAATTGAACATTTACTAGGTTGCACTTCTTGAAAATTCAAAATTGACAATCCTAGTACCCATATCTAAGAGTTTATAAAGTCAATATAGTAAGCTAAATTTATGTATACTCTGAATAGTCTGAATGTTTGTTTCTTCAGTAAGGTTACTCCATCTTACTCTCTGAACAGCTCATATTCACTTCTGATTTGAAATACACTGTGTTCCTGCTCTCCCTCCTTTCTGTATAAAGACCACCAGTAATTTAAAGTCCAACTCAAGTTCCGCCTGTACGTTCATTCCCAGCATTCCACCTGATATTTTGTTTTCCGTTCTTAACTTTCATTGCAGTTATTACCCATAACAATTATTTTGGCCCTTATAATTTATTACTTTAAAGAATAATGATAATGTTAGCTAGAATATATTGAGGGCCTACTATGGGGTGAGAATTAAACTCCTTGCTCTTATAACTAATTCTGAAATGTATAAAAGCCCTTCAAGGTGAGAAATATTATTGTCTCCATTTTACAGATGAGGGGACTAATGTTCAGAAATTTAAGTGATTTGCCAAAACTCACACAACTAGTGCATTTTTGAGCCAGTACTCAACAGTAGGTCACTCTGACTCCAAAATTCATGTTCTTTCCATTAGAAAGTTAAAACATCATGTATTTGTCCACCCAAATAGATTGTAATATACTGAAGTCCAGAAACCAAATTTTAATCTTCTGTTTTTAAATATTCTCTAGCTTCCTGATACACTGCTATGCATGTTTCAAACCCAGCAAAGACTAATTTTAAATGATCAAACTTAGATAATTCTATGGTTTTGTATAATTTAACTTATTATTGTATAAAATTACTCAAGTTGAAAGAATTAGATGTAGGCTTATAGTTTACACCGTTAGTCCAATGATGACTAATTTGGAAGTAGGTATTGAGATTCATGTTTCATCTTTTCCATTGTGCCCTGAAATGCTTGTACAATGAACTCTTAATTATCTACATTCATGGAAGAAAGTTTAAGCAACAGTAGTCATGGACATATATAAAACAATTTACATTTTTACTCCTTTAAATGCACGTTTAAGTAAATACATTTAATATTTTGGTGATATATTTAAAAAAATAAGGCTGAATCAAAACAACAAAATTAAGAGGATTGGAAAACCTGCCTAGTTTTCTGTTTTTTGATCTCCAGCATCTCAGGCTGTGATGAAAATTGAAGTTTGTCTTATTTGCATGCAGCATCAGTGTAGTGGCTCTATCTCAGTCCTTCCTGTGTCAGAGAATGGTTAAGTGTTTGAGATAGACCAATATCCATGTCCAGCTCTTCCTTAGCACTTTGTTAAATTACAATGCATATAAGCCATTGAGATGATTCCAACTCATGGTGACTCCCTGTGTATTAGAGTAGAACTGTGCTCCATAGTTTTCAATGGCTGATTTTTTAGAAATAGATTGCCAGGCCTTTCTTTCAACGTGCCTCTGAGTGGACTTGAACCACCAACTTTCCGATTAGCAGCTGAGCACATTAACCATTTACACCACCCAGAGACACCTACAATGCATATATCCAAAGCCGTTGCCCTCGAATCAACTCTGACTCATGTCAAACCAATTGGTTACAGAGTAAAACAGGTCCACAGGGTTTTCTTGGCTCTAATCTTTACAGAAGCAGATCACCAGGTCTTTGTTCTGTGATGCCACTGAGTGGGTTCTAACCAACAACATTTTGGGTGCTATTCCAGCACAAACCATTTGTGCCACCCAAGGACTTTCCAGTGCGAATAGATGGGCCAAATGACTTCTTCTGGCCAATGGAATGAAACTGAGTGTGATGCTTGTGACTTCCAGTTCTAGTCTCTAAAACCTCCTACAAGGTCTTCGCGTTTTTTTCTTTTTTCCTTGTCTTTAGGACTTAGTGAACAAAACCAAAAAACCAAACCAAACCCATTACCGTTGAGGCGATTCCGACTCATAGAGACCGTATAGAACAGAGTAGAACTGCCCCATAGGGTTTCCAAGGAGCAGCTGGTAGATTTGAACTGCCGACCTTTCGGTTAGCAGCCTAACCTCTTAACCACTGCACCGCCAGTTCTCCTAGTGAACGAAAGAACTGCTAAATAGAAAAGACTAAGTCTCTGAATGACTGCATAGTGCAGATATCCCCAACCTAACCTGCAGTCACTATTCACTATGAAGTAAGCAATTAAAAACCAACGAAGTCCTTGGTAGTCCTAAAAAAAAAAAAAAAAAACAAAAAAACCAAACCCGTTGCCGTCGTGTCGATTCTGACTCATAGAGACTATAAGGGGCAGAGTAGAACTGCCCCATAGAGTTTCCAAGGAGCACCTAGTGGATTTGAACTGCCAACCTTTATGGTTAGCAGCCAAACTCTTAACCACTATGCCACCAGGGTTTTCTTGGTAGTCTTAGGTTAACGAAAATTAGGGGATGATTGTTGTCATAGTTAGCATACCATGATTAATGAAAAGAAAATGCAAAGTCATAGTAAATTGGGTCTATAGCTTTCCAATAAATAAGTAAATAGAATATTATAGGTATTAATTTTCAATAAACAGAAAGTAATATTTATTACAAGTAAATCAATGGTTAGTGTCTGGAAATAATTACTGTGTATTTTACTAAGGGAAATTAAATACAAATTAGATATTAATAAAAAGGAATTGGACTAAGCAGTCATTAAAGTACTGCCCAGTTTATTAATTCCATTTCATCCATTAACGAATATTTATTGAATACCTATGATGTGCCAGACACTGTTCTAGGCTATAAAGGTATGTTAGTGGGCCACACAGGTGACCATCTCTACCCTTATGTTGTATGCCTTCTAGTGGAGAGAGCTAGGTTATAAACAACATAAAAATCAGTTGTATAATGTGTTAGAAAGTGAGAAGTGCTATGGGGAAATTGGAACAAGATAAAAGGGATTAAGGGTGTATGGACGTATGCACGGAGTCGGGGACGGGTGGGTGCTTTCAGTGGAGGTGGTTAGGGGAGGCTACGCTGAGGAGATACTGGAGAAAGATGTGAAGGAAGTAAAGAAGTGAGGAAAGAACATTTAAGGCAGAGGAAATAACCTGTGCATAGTTCTGAAGGTGAGAACATATCTGGTGTTTTCAAAACCAGTGAGAAAGTGATAGTAGAAGATAAAGTCAGAGAAGTATTATGTCCAAGCTGCTGTGAGTCTTTAAGGAATTGGGTTTTAGCTTACTGGAGTAATCTGGAGACCCTTTGGAGGCTTTGAGTTGAGCAGAGATATAAACTCACTTAAATCTTAAGAGTAGCATGTGTGGGCAGCATGGATAGAATCAGGAACATTAATTAGGAGGCTATTGATGTAATCCAGGCATGAGATGATGGCAGCCAGCCTCACATATAAACTGCTCAGTAGTAGGCATAGCTGAGCTAGGTATAAGGCAATAACTTCATCAAATCAAAGAATCTTAAGGTTTTTTGGGAAAAAAACAGAACAATGTATTTATTATCTGATGAGAAAACCGAGACCCAGAGTAAAACTCTTTTCTAAGGGTTCAGAACTTCTTCAATGTAGAGGGACTTCTAGATGACTGATCTCTTCATTATCTGTGATGTCAGTCTCGAATTCAAGTTAGATAAAGCAAATTTTCATGTTCAAGAATATTTGACTCTTCCCTCAGATATCTGCATGACTCATTCATTCACTCCCTTCAGGTCTCAATTCAAAGGCTCCTTTTAGAGAAGCTTCTGTGACCACCCTACAGAAAACAGCAACTCTCTCAGCTCTTTCTGCCCCTCCTTGCCCTGCTTTATTTTTCTTCATGCCACTAATATCTTTCATAACTTAAATTCAGTTTATTGGTTTATTGTCTGCATATCCCTTCTAGAATATAAAATCTACAATTTGGTAGTATCCTCTGAGTTTAATTACTTTCTTATGAAAGATGAGTATTTTAGGAGAAGGTATACATTATATTTGGATTTTAGGAATAGTGTTTTAATTTTAAAATGATGTTTCCAGTGAAACTTTTAACACAATTACTTGTCCAGCAGTTCCTTCTCTTCTTCTGGAAACAGGCCATTTCTACCCTCCACCTACATGCACCTCCCAGCTCCTTTTGGGAACTGCTATTCCCTCACCCCACTCTCAGCCCAAACATTTGGTTCAAATGGATTAGCCACAGTCATACATTATCCAGATCCCCCAGCTCATTGGTCAAGGGGTAACTGCCAGATGCAAGTTAGACCAATCAGAATATTTTCCACTTTTTCAAACTAAAAATGAGACAGTTATTTCTTCTCCAATAATTCAAACAAACAACAAAACTACTTGGAGAAAGTTGGTCTACATTTAGAGAAAACAAGGCAGAAGTATCGAGACTCAGATATGAGAGTGTCCTGGTGGATTCAAATCCTCAACTCCAATTGTATCCCTGTACTTTCTGTAGTTTGGTTGTTCTATCCATCCTTGTATTCTGGAACTAAGAAAGTTTTCTCTTACCAACTTAGTTTGCTTTGGGTTTCCATTATTTGTAAATAAATGATTTCAGATTAATACAATATCTAGAGTAAATATTTACCAAAGTTGTTATAATTCCTTGCTAATACAATTTTAGTATTCCTTATCATATCTCATAAGGAGATATGGAAGTACGCATGAAATAAAATCATCCACAGTTTTATTTTATTTTTTTGACTACTAACACTTCTACAAGGAATACTGTTATTTTCATCAAAGTACAGGGAAACAAATGATCCTTTGGGGGTGGACCATCATACCTGTGTGTTCCTGGTAAGGATCAGACACTTGTCACCATGGTTTATAAAAATATATTTGAATGAGGTTCCTAAGGAAGGACTTAATTGGTAGAGACATAGCCTTTTTATGAATCTGACCTTTGAAACTGGCATAGTGGGCAATAATCATTAACTGATCAAATATGAGAAATGTCAGGTGTGGAATAAGCCCTGACAGGAAATATTTCATTAGCCTAAGCCCTAGGGTCACTATGAGTCAGAATCAACTCGATGGCAATGGTTTTTTAAGCCCTTGAAAAATCATTGACAGGACCTTGGAGGCCATTCTGTAGGCACCCTTCTCCCTTACACTCAATGACAAGGATGATAGGTTGCTTCTTTTAGTGCTGCCCTCTTTAGCTATATGTTCAGCTAAAAGGAGATCAAATTGACTCAAGTGTACCATAATTCTGAGAAAATTACCATTGTGAGGTGACCCAGTTTTTTCATTATTGCTACAGAGAGGGAATCCTCATGGAGGAAAAAACTTAATATCTTTAAGTACTCACACCTATATTTTTCTAGGCTATGTGTAGTATGTAACGGTATTGCACATTTTTTTAGCTAGAGGCATCTTCATCCAGGTTCCGCACATCGGCTTTTCCGATTGATAAGTACATCTCACAGCTTCAGGTTTAAGGTCACTGTGGAGCTGGTAACCGGAAGGCAGACAAAAATAGTTATTGGTGCAGAATGCACCGAGTTACTATGCTAATACTTTACCCTGACCACATTTTGACTTACAGTCTGTCACTTTCTTTTGATGCAGCTGCCAATTAACTGGTTTGGTTATGATATAATAGTAGTAAGCTTACTGATACAATTAAAAAGTGACACACTATATTTGCATAGACTCTTACTATTGGCAAAGTTGTTTCCCTTCTGTGTGATTATTCTCTGAATCCAGGATGGATCTGCTAAAGATCTGGGTGTTGCTGAAATTAGTTATCCCATTATCGACACATTTGGGAACATGTTTAATATGGACCTTGTTTCTGAATTGTGGGAGAAAATTATCGGGCAATGCTCTGTGGCAATGATCCCTGAGCTCTTTTAGTAAATAATCCATCGCCATCCACAGATCGAAGTGGAACATAAATTGCATGCATCATCTAACACCCAATAAACACTAACAAGTAATAATAAGAGAAGTTGAAGTATGAGTTTGTAACTACAGGCAAATAAGAAGGGGTACTAAAAAGGAAGGAAATATTTGAGTTTTGTTTATAACAGCTACTTCTGTCTGCCTTCTTGCTAAATTTTATTTCCTTTGCATGCTTGTACTGTCATCCTGATGACTTGGCTAATATTTTATAGCAGTTTCAAGCAGTTAATTAATGAACTGCACACAAGTGACATGACACCACCTTGCCCAATTATCTCTAGCATCTATTTTTACAGTACAAAGCACTGCCACTTTGTGAATTGTCTCTGTTGGCAAATTGGCTTAGGAGGTAGTTACTTTAATAGCCAAAACAATGCAACAGTAGTGCCACACTGGTGACACAGAGTAATTGTAAGTCACCATGTGAGAGCTCATAAAGCTCACCATAAAAGCCTGGTAATATCATGTAATAAAAGTGCCCTTTTCTACTGAGTTAAGCAGCTATCGCTCAATTTACCGTGTAATCCCATGAGCCTCAGGCTCATTAGCTTATCTAGGATGGGATATGGCATGAGGGTATGGTGACCACATAGAACACAAAAAATCACCAATCCCTCTCTCTTTCTTTCTTTATTATTCTTTTTTTTTAATTTCCTTGGAGTGCTTTATAAAATAGAGAAAACTATGGTGTCACATTTTTATATATCAAATTTGTTCAAGTTGCTTTATCTTCACATTGCTTTTTCTCTCTAATCCATCATCGCCCTCTCTGGTCACCAGACGGTATACTTGGCCTTCTAATACACTCTCAGCCATGATCTTTGGCTGTTCAATTTTCATGTCCATGTAACTACGTTAATTTTCTTCTAGAGTATGTCATGATGGTCTTTGTTGAATTGAAAATTACCTTTTAAGTGTAAAATATTAGCAATATTTGTCCAGGAACAAAAATATTAATTTTGAGTAAATCAAGGGTAAATTTTATAATATACTTTTTGCATAAGCAAAACTCATTGTGGTGACAATATGCTTTCCTGACACAAATAATGAAAGGCATAGATTCTGTGGTTGATATTTAATAGGATGGTTTACAGTGTTCATCTGTATTGATGCCCGTTCTGTCACTAATATTACTAAGATTCTTAACTTTTATCAGCAAAAAGTACATAAATAGTAGCATTTGCATCTTTTGTGTCATTTGTAACACACTATTTAACTGTATTTGTATTTCTCCTGTAATCATGTCTATAGGACTAAAATAGTTCGTATGTATCATTAAGATTATTCCTTATGAAGCAGAATTGTTTACAATAGGAAGACTTGTATATACTCTTCTACTAGACTATTGGTTAAAAAAAAAGCAACACACATCATATAGTTCAAACTACCTTTGATATCTGTTCTTTACTCATTTCTTCTTATCATCTGTGACTATTTTTACCTATTCTCTGGTAAGTTCAATTAAGGGACTTTTTCAATTTTTAAACTCCACCTGTCTAGCACAGTAATTTTGTTTACAATAGCTTCTTAATAGATATTTATTAAATGAATATATTTTAGTTATTAAGCAAATATTAATACATTTGCTTAGTAAATATTTATTATTAAGCAAAAATACCAAAGCACGGTTTTCTAAATAGTACTTGCACTTATGAGAAGTTACTTCAGGACACTATACATTCCAATAATGTTGCCATGGATTTTCAGAACCCATCTCTTGAACTTAGCCACAGAAGGCTTTCTTAAGATATGTAAGAAAAGTAGGGTTTTTTTTTTGCTATGTATCCATGCTTTCATTTTAAAATCAAAACCAATGTTAAATACCTTAATCTTTCAAACATTCATTATCTTTTAAGGGATTCTGGGTAATTCTAAAATCTAATCTACTGGCATGAACAACCAAGGATGTGTAAGTGAATGTGCCATGAATTCTTTTTTTTCTTTTAGTTGTGCTTTAGGTGAGGGTTTACAAAGCAAATTAGTTTCTCATTAAACCAATTAATACACATATTGTTTTGTGACATTGGTTGCTAACCCTGTTCCGTGTCAACACTCTTCCCTTCTCGACCTTGGGTTTCCCATTCCCATTTGTCCAGCTTTCCTGTCCCCTCCTGTCTTCTTATCCTTGCCTGGGTGGTATTCCCATTTAGAGCCATGAATTTTGATAATCAATCAGAAATGCCATTAAAGTGCCAACCACATTTCAATAAACTGATAGTTTAGTAAGAAAGATTTTTGAAGACTACAATAACTTTCTGTTTCAGTTCTAAGATAGTTGTTTAACTTACTCAGACCGATTAGTTTATGGTGATAAATAAGTATTCTGCCATAAAGCATGTCTATATAGTTTAACTACTTGATAAAAGGGAACAAGTAAGTTTAAGACTACATTTCTATAGGGTATAGATTAACAGAATACAAAAAATATTGACACAAATATTATGTGACATCTGTTTTATTTTCTGAGAAACCTTTTGGAGCAAAGAAGCCAAACATGCATCACATGGTAGGTAACTGAACACAGAATTTCATACCTGTTGTGTTGTGCAAAAAAGATAATATCTTTTTGCTTGCTAAGTATGTGCCTAAAGTTTGTTCTTATTTACTTATAACTTAATAAGTGTGTATACCCATTACCGTTGAGTCCATTCCGACTCATAGCGACCCTATAGGACAGAGTAGAACTGCCCCATAGGGTTTCCAAGGAGCGCCTGGTGGATTCGAACTGCTGACCTTTTGGTTAGCAGCCATAGCTCTTAACCACTGCACCACCAGGGTTTCCAATAAATGTGTATAGGTATGAATATTTTAACTTGGTTGACCCTTAATATCTAAACTGTTACCTTAGATGTATAATGAATTGCTTGTGTTTTCTGTTTTTTCCCAGGCAGTTTTCAGTGGCAACAGATGATAGCTTAAATAGTAAATAATTTGCTAATTTATTATGCCAAAAGCACATCTAGTGATTAATCTACTTGGCCAATACAAATGTCAGAAAAGATAAACACCTAATTGCATTAAATAAATTGACAACTGATTATTTATTGAAGGAGGATAGATTGCAGGAATAAGATCCAGTAAATACAAACATCATCTTACACATGTTTAGAACTCATGGCGTGTATTTGGTATTGCCTTTAGAAAAAAGAATTACAAGAAGGATGATGCCATGGAAAGTTGAATGGAGGTCGTGTAACTATCAAGGATGATGTAAATTATGTACGATGTACACACACATAGCTTGAAGCAAGAGTAATATATTTGGTACAATCCATCATAAAATTAAAGGTGGTATCACAAAGCAGGTCCTTTTATCAGAAGATCCATGCAAGTATGCAGTTGGCAGAATTTGAAACATTATTGGAGATTTAAGCAGGTAATAGATGAGAAATCCAGGCAAGTTAAGATTATCAACAGGTGTACTAGAGGTCTCCACTAAGAGTCCAAGGTAGGAATACAAGAGAAGGAGGAAATTCATATTTGTATAGCACTGCTGCGAGCTTTATGTGCTTATTGTGTTTATTCCTCTCCACAGCCCTCTCATTAGGTTCATTCAACAGATGTTTTCAAAAGGCTACTATATGCCAGGCAGTATTCTAGCTCCCCACCACATGTCTGTCAGTCTGTCCTTCTGTGGTGTTGGCGAAGAATATTGAATATACCATGGACTGACAAAAGAACGAAAAGTCTGTCTTGGAAAAAGTACAGCAGAATGCTCCTTCAAAGCAAGAATGGCAAGACTTCATCTCATATACCTTGAACATGTTATCAGGAAGGAGATCATCATGTTTGATGTCCTGGAGAAGGACATCATGTTTGGTAAAGTAGAGAGTTAACGAAAAGAGGAAGACAGTTTCAGTCGTCTAGCGCTGTTTCAACAGAAATACCACAAGTGGATGGCTTAGCAAACAGAAGTGTATTCTCTCACAGTCCAGTAGGCTACAAGTCCTAATTCAGGGCACTGGCTTCAGCAGAAGGCTTTCTCTCTCTGTCATCTCTGAAGGAAGGTCCTTGTGATGCATCAGTCTTCCCTCAGTCTGGGAGCATCTCAGTGCAAGAACCTCAGGTCCAAAGGACACACCCTGCTCCTGGCATTGCTTTCTTGGTGGTATGAGGTTCCCATGTGTCTTTGCTCGCTTCTCTCTTTTATATCTCAAAAGAGATTGGCTTAAGACACTATCCAATCTTGTAGATTTCATCAGTATAACCTCATCATAGTGATAGAGTTTACAACACATAAGGAAATCACATGAGAGTTACAAAATGGTACACAATCATACAATACTGGGAATCATGACCCAGCCAAGTTGACAGATATATTTTGGGGACACAATTCAATCCACGACAAAGACCCTCAGTGAGAAGGATTGACACAGTGGTTGCAACAATGGGCTCAAACATAGCAACAATTGTGAGGATGGTGCAGGACCTGGCAGTGTTTATTTCTGTTGTACATAGTGTCGCAGTGAGTTGGAATTGACTGGAAGGCGCCTAAGAACAACAACAATGTTCTAGCTCCTGGGGACTAAAGGGAGAATGAGACAGACAAAGTTGTTGTTCTCATGAGTTTACAATAGGGTTTCTCAACCTCGGCATTATTAACATTTGGGGTCAGATACATCTTTGTTGTGGGGATTCTCCTAGACATTTGTAGAATGTTTAACAACATCCTTGTCTTTTACCCACTAGATGCCACCCAAGTTTTAACAACCAAAAAATGTTTCCAGATATTGTCCAATGTCCCCTGGGATGCAAAATCACTCCCAGCTGAGGACTACTGCTTTAGGTAATAGTGGGGAGTGACAAGCAATGAATCATTAGACACATAAATAAGTAATTCAATTAATATAGAGAGAAACACAATCATGGGATAGAGAGTTACTGGAGGTGGAGAGGACAAGAGGGTTTGTACAAGAGGATCTGTGTACAAGCTACTGGAAATCCCTTTTGAGAAGTGGACTATTAAGAAGAGGCCAGAATTATAGAAAGATCTGAGTAAAGAGGATAGAGAGAGAAGATTAGCAAATGCAAAGGCGTTAGATATGAATCTTAGGCTTAAAGAGGTTTCCTCATTTGCTCAAGGTCATGCAAACCGGGATTCAAGTGAGATCTGTTTGCTTCCTGACCCTATCTATGTTCTTTGTATGACTCCTCCCTACTGCCTCATTTGAAGTCAAGGCAACTGTGATTCAAATAACCTAGCATGGAAATGTAGTGAGTTCTGTAGGTGGAGTATCATTTGAATCCACAGACAAGACAAGTTAGTGGATACTTGTGGTTGGAAGCCAGGCAAAAGGACACCATAGATGCTATTAACAGAGGTATAGTCAGGAAATGTATACTTCTCCCAACAATAACATGAAAATTAATATGCAAAATTTTAACAACATGATCCATTTCTCTTTCTATTTTTCTTTCCTTCCTCAGGTATATAAGCTTTCAGAGATGTATTTTTTTTCCCTAAGAATAAGTTTTACAGGAAACCACACTGGGTGGCATCGTAATGCAAAATTAAAAACAAAATCCTTTTATCTGATAATAATTCATTCTAAAATATAGTGTATCTCTGACACCATAAATTAAAATACATATTGACCAAGAGACATTGCCTTTTAAACTAGGTAATATACTTGTTATGGATTTATGGTTTGTACATAATATTAAGTGGCCCAGACAGAGAGATTTCATTGAACTCTTGGGAAAGACTGTAACTTATATTTCCTGCTGACTTCTGTTTTCCATGGTTCCTTATTAAGATTTATGGAATATTTTTCTTTGATTCCTTAATTATAATTGGCAGGTGTCCCTGAAGTTGTAAAGCAATTAGTAAGCCTAGAGTTATTTTCTCATAACAGCAGCATTGGTGGACTTGCATGCCCTATTTCCTCTCATTTATCATTCCAGATTGGATCCCTCAAAGACAGCATCCTAGCCTTGACCAGTACCTCAGGGCAGAGATGAAGATAAGGAGCCCAGAGAAAATAAAGGCAAGTTTAGAGATCTGACCATCAGTGGTAAAGCTTAACACCTTATAATATGATCTTGTCTATATACTGTTTCTAAAGTGGAGGTCTCCTTGTTTTTAAAAGCAACTGCAAATTTTAACTATATTCGGCCTTAAAGCCTTCCTTTTTCCAGAGATAGTAAAATGTTCCAAAGTTAAAAAGCCCTTTAAGTGTTCAACTTTTTTTCCTAGTTTATAGAATAGCATTTTTATGACACTTTAAAAACAAAAAATAAATCTATTCTCTTGACTGACTCTATAAAGACCCTTTAACTCTTTTCTCTTTTCATTTTGAAGGGGCTACTATATTCCAAAGAAGATTATTATACTTATATGCTTTTATTTCTAGAAGCGAGAGATAGCTCAGTTTATCTTTCTCAGTGTTTATTAGTTATATCAATATTTTAAAATCAGAAATATTATGATACATGCCAAATATTCTCAATTATGGAATCATTTGTCAATATATTTTTACTGCTCTACTCCTGTGTGCCAGGTACTGGATATGTATCAGTGAAGAAAACATATTCTGCCTTCTCTCATTCAGTTTATAGCCTAAGAGAGAATTTTTTTATTTTTTTACTTTTTATTGTGCTTTAAGTGAAAGTTTACAGTTCAAGTCAGTTTCTCATACAAAAATATATACACACATTGCTACATGACCCTAACTACTCTCCCTATAATATGACAGCACACTCCTCCTTTCTACCCCAGATTTCCCATGCCCATTCAAGCAGCTCCTATCCCTTTTTCCTTCTCATCTTGCCTCTGGACAGAAGCTGCCCATTTAGTCTCATGTATCTACTTGACTTAAGAAGCACTCTCTTCATGAGTATCACATTATGTCTTATAGTTGAGTCTAATCTTTGTCTGAAGAGTTGGCCTCAGGAATGGCTTCATTTCTGAGCTAACAGAGAATCTGGAGGCCAAGTCTTTCAGATTCCCTCCAGTCTCAGTCAGACCATTAAGTCTTGTCTTTTTACTAGAATTTGAATTCTGCTCCCAACTTTTCTCCTGCTCTGTCCGGGACTCCCTGTTGTGTTCCCTGTCAGGGTGGTCATTGGTGGTAGTTGGACACCATCTAGTTCTTCTGGTCTCAGGCTAATGGAGTCTCTGGTTTTTGTGGCCCTTTCTGTCTCATGGGTTAATATTTTCTTGTGTCTTTGGTGTTCTTCGTTCTAAGAGAGAAATTTTTATTCAAGTATTTATTCAATAAATATTGATTGTATCAAGCTTGCTTCTGTGTGTGCAATGATAAACAAGACAGGCAAAGTCCTGAAATCTTGAAGCATATATACAGTTAAAATGAAACCAAATCAGTTGCTATAGAGTCAATTCTGACTCATGGCAACCCTATGTGTCTCAGAGTAGAACTGTGCTCTGTAGGGTTTTCAATGGCTGGTTTTTCAGAAGCAGATCACCAGGCCTTTCTTCAAAGGTGCATCTGCAAATCTTTTAGTTAGTAGCTAACCGCTTAACCATATGCACCACACAGGGACTCCATATATATATGCGGTTGGGAGGCGTTATAAAATAAATAAATACATACTATAATAAAAAAATAAATAAATCAAAGTAAGCAGATTACAGCATGCAACCCGAGGACTTGATTTTAATAGATGTTACCTTTTTGTAAACTTAAATATTGTATAATAATTTTTATTTTAAAGAATAGATGGAAAGTTAGACAGTCCAAATAATACGTCTAAGTTATTTTAAACTGCTTGACTATGAAGAGAAGCAATGTGATAGATATAGGAGGTACATATGGAATCCAGTGAAACATTGTAAAGATAGAAGATTCTCAAACATGTTTGACTGTGAATAGGAATGACACAGGAGGGAAGGAGAGGTTGAAAATAAAAGTAGAGAGAGGGGATTTCTGAAGAAGCTAAGCCCTTGAGAAGGCAGGAACTCACAGAGATCTAAAGTAGCATCAGTGGATGGGAAATTTCTTTCATCCATTTATCCATTCATTTACCTTATTTAATTATCTCACATGGAACTATTTGAACTGTCTTAGTTCCCCAGTGCTACTGTAATAGAAATATCACAAGTGGGTGGTTTTAAAGAACAGAAATTTATTGTCTCACACTTCTGGAGGCTGAAGGCCAAATCAGGGTCTCAGCCATGTTAATTCCTTCCTTGTTGATAGCTTGGACTTTCCTTGGTTCCCTGGTTTTTAGAGGATTCTCCTACTGTGCCTGTCTTCCCCAGTACATGCTTACATTTGTGTCTAATCTGCTCTTTTTATAACTCAGAATTGGTTAGGTTTAGCACATACCCTACACTGATAAGGCCTCATTAACATAACAAAGAAAGTCCTCTTCCCAAGGAGGATCATATCCACAGGTACAGGAATTAGGATTCAAACATATAGTTTGGGGGCGGGGGGACACAATTCATTCCATAGCATTAATGTTAGGAAGAAACTTTCAGAAGCTGCATTAATTATATCACGTTTTAGTCTAGTAACAAAAAAGTAGTAGCTTTAAATAGTATTATTATGACTGGTTCTATGATACACAATTAAAGCTACGTTTATAGTAAAAATTTTAAAATACTGCAGAAAACTTTGTTGTTAATTAATAATATTAAATGATAAACCAAAAAAAAACCTGTTGCCATCAAGTTGATTCCTACTAAAAGTACCCTAAGGACAGAGTAGAACTGCCCCACAGGGTTTCCAAGGAGCAGCTAGTGGATTTGAAGTGCTGGTGTAGCTCTTAACCACTGCGCCACCAGGGCTCCATTAAATGATAAGGGCATGGTATAAAAGTGTATATATCAGTACGGACCTAAAGTATACACGCACACTCAAATACATACAAGGATAGAAATGAATGAATGGGGGAAAAGACTGGAAGGAACTATAACAAAATAATGATAATACTTATGGCTAGGTTTGTCTTTTATACTTGAAAATAAATCTGAATGAGTACACATTCTTGGGAATAAAAAGATTCTCATCTCTTTAAAAAGAATTAACTTCTTCGTTCACAACTGTGATTTATAAATTAGTTGTTATTCAGAGATGTCAATATGTAAAAGATGACAACACTAAAACAAAAAAAAAAAACTTAAAAAATGTAGACATGGATTTTTCATATGGAGAGGAAGTCAAGGTGATATAAAGAAATAAAATACTGGTTTAAACTTAGAAAAATAGGGGTAAATATTAAGATAACCACAAAGGAAACTAACAATCCTACAAGTCAAAATAAAAAACTAGAAAAATATAAAGACTCAGCAAATACAAAATCAAACACAATGAAAAATATGAAAAGAAAATGCATAAAGAAAAACAACTCAGCACAGAAAGTTAAGTAAAACAAAGACACTGTGAACAACACACAAAAAGACATCAAAATTATAGCACTAAACTCATACCTATCAATAGTTACGGTGAATGTAAATGGACTAAATGCACCAATGAAGAGACAGAGAGTGGTAGATGGGATAAAAAAACATGATCTGTCTATATGCTGCCTGCAAGAGACACACCTTAGACTTAAAGATACAAACAAACTAAAACTCAAAGGATGGGATAAAATATATCAAGCAAACAACACTCAAAAAAGAGCAGGAGTGGCAATATTAATCTCTGAAAAAATAGACTTTAAGTAAAATCCACCACAAAAGATAAGGAAGGACACTATATAATGATTAAAGGGTCAATACACCAGGAGGACATAACTATAATAAATATTTACCCACCCAACGACAGGACTCCAAAATACATAAAACGAACTCTAACAGCATTGAAAAGAGAGATAGACAGCTCCACAATAACAGTAGGAGACTTCACCACACCAGTTTCAGTGAAGGACAGAACATTCAGAAAGAAGCTCAATAAAGACACGTAAGATCTAAATGCTACAATCAACCAACTTGATCTCTTGGACATATACTGAACACTCCACCCAACAGCAGCCAAGTATACTTTCTTTTCCAACACACAGGGAACATTCTCCAGAATAGACCACATATTAGGCCATAAAGCAAGCCTTAACAGAATCTAAAGCATCAAAATATTACAAAGCATCTTTTCTGACCATAAAGCCATAAAAGTAGAAATCAATAACAGAAAAAGCAAGGAAAAAAAAATCAAACACATGGAAACTGAACAGCACCTTGCTCATAAACTACTGGGTTATAGAAGAAATTAAGGATGGAATAAAGAAATTCATAGAATCAAATGAGAACAAAAAGACATCCTATCAGAACCTTTGGGACACAGCAAAGGCAGTGCTCAAGGGTCAGTTTATAGCAATAAATGCACACATCTAAAAAGAAGAAAGGGTCAAAATTAAAACACAAACCCTACAACTGGAACAAGTAGAAAGAGAGCAGCAAAAGAAGCCCTCAGGCACCAGAAGAAAGGAAATAATAAGAATTAGAGCAGAATTAAATGAAATAGAAAAAAGAAAAACAATTGAAAGAGTTAACAAGAGCAAAAGCTGGTTCTTTGAAAAGATAAACAAAATCGATAAACCTTTTGGCCAAATGGACAAAAGAAAAACAGGAGAGGAAGCAAATAACTCGTATAAGAAATGAAATGGGTGATATCACAACAGACACAAGTGAAATGGAAAGAATCATAACAGAATACTATGAAAAATTGTACTGTAACAAATTTGAAAACCTGGAGGAAATGGACAAATTTCTAGAAACTCACTACCTAGCTAAACTAACACAAACAGAGATAGAACAACTAAATAAACCTATAACAAAAGAAGAGATTGAAAAGGTAATTACCCACTCCCCCCTCTCCAAAAAAAAAGCCCTGGCCTGGATGGTTTCACTGGAGATTTCTACCAAACTCTCAGAGAAGAGTTAACACCACTACTACTAAAGGTATTTCAGAGCACAGAAAAGGATGGAATACTCCCAAACTCATTCTACGAAGGCAGCATAACCCTGATACCAAAACCAGGTAAAGACACCACAAAAAAAGAAAATTACAAACCAATATCCCTCATGAACATTGATGCAAAAATCCTCAACAAAATTCTAGCCAATAGAATTCAGCAACATATCAAAAAAGTAATCCACCATGATCAAGTGGGATTTATACCAGGTATGCAGGGATGTTTCAACATTAGAAAAACAATCAATGTAATCCATCATATTAATAAAACAAAAGACAAGAACCATGTGATCTTATCAATCGATACAGAAAAGACATTTGAGAAAGTCCAACACCCATTCATGATAAAAACTCTCAACAAAATAGGAATAGAAGGGAAATTCCTCAACATAATGAAGGGCATTTCTACAAAGCCAACAGCCAACATCATCCTAAATGGAGAGACTTTGAAAGCATTCCCTTTGAGAACGGGAACTAGACAAGGATGCCCTTTAACACCACTCTTACTCAACATTGTGCTGGAGGTCCTAGCCACAGCAATTAGGCTAGAAAAAGAAATAAAGGCATCCAGATTGGCAGGGAAGAGGTCAAAGTATCTCTATTTGCAGATGATATGATCTTATACACAGAAAACCCGAAAGAATCCACAAGAAAATTACTGAAACTAATAGAAGACTTCAGCAGAGTATCAGGATACAGGCTCAACATACAAAAATCAGTTGGATTCCTCTGCACCAACAAAGAGAACTTCCAAGAGGAAATCACAAAATCAATACCATTTACAATAGCCCCCAAGAAGATAAAATACTTAGGAATAAATCTAACCAGAGATGTAAAAGACCTATACAATGAAAACTACAAGACACTACTGCAAGAAACCAAAAGAGACCTGCATAAGTGGAAAAACATACCTTGCTCATGGATAGGTAGACTCAACATTGTGAAAATGTTAGTTCTATCCAAAGTGATCTACAGATACAATGCAATCTGATCCAAATTCCACCGGCATTTTTTTATGAGATGGAGAAACAAATCACTAACTTCATATGGAAAGGGAAGAGGTCCTGGAAAAGTAAAGCATTACTCAAGAAGAAGAACAAAGTGGGAAGCCTCACACTACCTGATTTTAGAACCTATTATACCACCACGGTAGTCAGAACAACCTGGTACTGGTACAACAACAGATACATAGATCAATGGAACAGAATTGAGAATCCAGACATAAATTAATCCACCTATGAGCAGCTGATATTTGACAAAGGCCCAAAGTCCATCAACTGGGGAAAAGACAGTCTCTTTAACAAATGGTGCTGGCATAACTGGATATCCATCAGCAAAAAACTGAAACAAGATCCATGCCTCACACCACACACAAAAACTAATTCAAAATGGATCAAAGACCTAAATATAAAATCGAGAACGATAAAGATCATGAAAGAAAAAATAGGGACAATGCTCAAAGCCCTAATAAACCCAATAAGCACAATACCAACCATAAGTTACAATGCACAAATACCAGAAGAGAAACTAGATAACTCGGAGCTCCTAAAAATCAAACACTTATGCTCATCAAAAGACTTCAAAAAAGAGTAAAAAAAGACAACCTACAGAAGGAAAAATTTTTGGCTATGACAAATCTGATCAGCGTCTAATCTCTAAAATCTATAAGATATGGCAAAACCTCAACAACAGAAAGACAAATAACCCAATTAAAAAATGGACGAACGATATGAACAGGCACTTCGCCAAAGAAGACATTCAGGCAGCTAACAGACACATGAAGAAATGCTCACAATCATTAGCCATTAGAGAAATGCAACTCAAAACTACAATGAGTTACCATCTCACCCCAACAAGGCTAGCATTAATCCAAAAAACACAAAATAATAAATGCTGACGAGGTTGTGGAGAGACTGGAACACTTATACACTGTTGGTGAGAATGTAAAATGGTACGACCAATTTGGAAATCGATTTGGCACTTCCTTAAAAAGCTAAAAATAGAAGTACTATATGATCCAGCAATCCCATTTCTTGGAATATATTCTAGAGAAATAAGAGCCATCACACAAATAGATATATGCACACCCATGTTCATTGAAGCACTGTTCACGATATCAAAAAGATGGAAACAACTTAGGTGCCCATCAACTGATGAATGGATAAACAAATTATGGTATATTGACACAATGGAATACTATGCAACGATAAAGAACAATGATGAATCCATGAAAAGTTTTATAACATGGAGGAATCTGGAAGTCATTATGCTGACTGAATTTAGTCAGTCACAGAAGGACAAATATTGTATAAGACCACTATTATAAGAACTCAAGGAAAGGTTTAAACACAGAAGAAAACATTCTTTGATGGTTATGAGGGTGGGGAGGGAGGAAGAGGGTTATTCACTATCTAGATAGTAGACGAGAATTATCTTACGTGAAGGGAAGGACAGCCTACACTACAGGCGAGGTCAGCACAACTGGACTAAACCAAAGCTAAGAAGTTTCCTGAATACAACCAAATATTTCGTGGGACAAAGTAGCAGCGGTGGGGGTCTGGAGTCCATGCTTTCAGGGGACATCTAGGTCAATTGGCATAACAAAGTTTATTTAAAAAATGTTCTGCATCCTACTTTGGTGAGTGACATCTGGGATCTTAAAAGCTAGCGAGCTGCCATCTAAGATCCGTCAATTGGTCCCCACCCTCCTGGAGTAAAGGAGAATGAAGAACACCAAATTCACAAGGGAAGTATTAGCCCAAGAGACAGAAAGGGCTACATAAACCAGAGACTGCATCAGCCTGAGACAAGAAGAACTAGATGGTGCCTGGCTACCACCAATGACCGCTCTGACAGGGAACACAACATAGAGTCCCTGATGGAACATGACAAAAATGGGGCACAAAACTCAAATTCTAGTACAAAGACCAGACTTAATGGTCTGACTGAGACTGGAGGAACCCCAGAAAGCATGACCCCGGACTTTCTGCCAACCAAGAACTAAACCATTCCTGAGGCCAACTCTTCAGACAGAGATTAGACTGGACTATGGGACATAAAATGATGTGAAGAGTGTGCTTCTTAGCTCAAGTAGATACATGGGACTAAATGGGCAGCTCCTGTCCAGAGGTGAGATGAGAGAGGGTCAGGAGCTGGTTGAATGGACACGGGAGATCTGGGGTGGAAAGGAGGAGTGTGCTGTCATAGTATAGGGAGAGCAATTAGGGTCATATAACAATGTATGTATAAATTTTTGTACAAGATACTAACTTGAATTGTAAACTTTCACTTAAAGTACAATAAAAAATTAGTTATTATGATAAGTTAATGTTTGCCTGCTAAAACTGAGCTGATCCTGTGAAGATACTGTCAAAATATGCTTACGACTTTTAACTTAGTATATATTGTATATGTAATACTGCAGTTAACATCAGTCTTCTGAGAAAAAACTCCCTTTTGCAAAATCTATAAAAAAAAAAAACAAAAACCAAACCCATTGCAATTGAGTCAATTTTCACTCATAGCAACCCTATAGGACAGAGTAGAACTGCCCAATATGGTTTCAAAGGAACTGCTGGTGGGTTCGAAATGCCGACCTTTTGGTTAGCAGCTGAACGCTTAACCACTGTGTCACCAGGGCCCCACAAAAATCTATAGGAGTTGAGAAGTGGAGAGAATTGGGGGAGGGGGCATATTTTTGTTCTCAGAGTTGACTCTGTGTTGCCCAGTAATAGAGAGGAGTGTAGTACTAGCCTGTGCTCTCTGAGATACCCCAAAACCAAACCAAACCAAACACGTTGCCATCAGGTCGATTCCAACTCATATCCACTCTATAGGACAGAGTAGAAGTGCCCTATAGGATGGATTCCAACTGCTGACCTTTTGGTTAGCAGCCTGAGCTGTTAACCATGTGTCACCAGGGCTCCCTGAGATACCCAGGGGACAGTAATTTGCTATCTCATCACCCTGATGCATGGGACCTTATCTATTTCCCCTACATGTTGAGAAGGGCTTGGGTAGCAGAACCTGTGTTGATTTTCTCTGTTATTTTTCCTACTTTTCTGTGTTATTTCTTCCTCTATTGGTAACGTTTCTGAGAATAATGTATTGAAATGTGTGGTAACACTCTACATGCAGCATTGCCAGACATTAAACAGTTAATTCCAGAATAAGTAAAATGATTGTTTGTGAATTTCAGGCAAGAGTTTAGTTATAGATTTTGACTTAAATAACAAGTTACTATGATTTTAAAAACAAAACAGGGGAAAATGATTGTAGCTCTAAGTTAAATTTAGAGTGTGCTCAAGGGATAATTGGGTTTTAGAGCTTGAAGGGACTAGAACATGGAATTTATCTAGTAGAATCTTCCTTTTATGTATGATCTACCTGAAGCACGGGGAAGCAAAGTTACTCCTTAAGTTCACTTAGAAAGTTTGTGTCAGATCCAGGATGGAACAAAGGCCTTATGACTCTCAGGTGACGGGCTCTTTGCATTATATCATGCTCTGCTATGATGATCTGTCAGAGATATTCATCATTTCTCAAGCACAGGCACAATGGCTGTCAGTCAACCTGAATGTAATCCACTAAATTATGCTAATTCCCATAAAAACTAAGGTGACACACAGCAGAAGGAATCCCCACTAGGATTTTGTTCATATAAATTTGCCCTTTTATGGCAAATTCATCCTACCCTTTGGAATCTTTGTTCTCTCTATGCTATCCCTATTGTCAGAAACCAAGAAATCTCTGGGATTAAAGGAAGACCAAATGAGGAAAAAGGAAAGAGAAATGAAAGTAGTTCTGTTTTTTATTTTAGCTAGTCTTTCTGAGATGAGTGCCTGTAATAAATGGCACAGAAAGACATGAGATAACATGCCTGTGCCTCCAATAAGTTTCACCAGTATAGTGTGCTAAGTGGAGAAAGGATCTGTTCTTAAACAGGTCAGAGGAAAAGGAAATTTGCGTGTAGTAATACAATTCTAGTAATGAGAGCTTTTTAGAAGTCTAAAATAATTTAGCAAATGCAAGTTTATCATGGACTCAATGAGGCTTTAAATGTAATCAAAATGTGAAAAAAATCCACTGTTTAGAATATCTAATAACTGTTATTACTATTATTTTGCAGGTTCAAGTTTTTTGAGTGCTTAAGAATACTCAAAAAAGATAAAAATCCTTGGTCCCTTTAGGAAAGTTGATTTTTTTTTTTTTTTAAGTAAAGGTAACATCAGGATGAGAAGTCCTATGAAAAGAAACAGTTTTCAAACTGCTTGCTGGAACGCCTGAACCAGTAAAGACTTTTGTTTAGTAATTGGAGGGCCAAATTTAGGAACAAAGGAAGAGATGGAATTTGGTTCCCCGCCAACAACAAAAATATTCTTTGTTGTTTTTCCTTGGACAGGATGCTAAACAGAATATAGGAGCATTCTCCTTCTAAGACATCCTCCAAATTTTTTCCAGGGTTATTTTTTTGCTCATACAAAAACTTAATTATCTAACGTCACCATTAAAAACTCTTCTATGACTCTCCATTCAAAATCAAAATAAGTTTTAAAGTACAAATATTTACAAGTTTAAAATTACCATTGTGCTGTTCTAGATGTTTCCCATCATTCAAGACTTATTTCCCATGGCTGTATGAAGTTTGGATTTTATACACATTGGACTCTTTGTTATTCTTATATGCAAAGTGCTCTCGTACTTAAGAGACTTGATTCATACACTTCCTCTGCCAGACACCCTCTTCTGTCTTTTATGCCCAGTGACCCTTCTTGAAAGCCCAGTTCAATTATCTACTGTGGAACTTTCCCTTTCTCCCTTTGAAAACTCAAAGTCTTTCCTCCTGCGTGCATGTTTAACCCCTTGTTCAGCACAGCTTGACCAAGGCAAAGTCATACAAGCTTCCTAGACAAATCCAAGCACCTTGAGTTACTGGGGCTGAAGGCTGGGAACCATGGTCTCAGGGGATAACTAGGTGAACTGGCCTAACATAGTTCATAAAGAAAATGTTCTACATCCTACTTTGCTGAGTAGCGTCTGGGGTCCTAAAAGCTTATGAGCGGCCATCTAAGGGACAGGGATCACATTAGAAGGTCCCGGGCAGAGTGGGAGAAAAATGTAGAACAAAATTCAAGTTCACAAAAAAGACCAGATTTACTGGTCTGACGGTTACTGGAGGAACCCCCAAGACTATGGTCCCCAGACACCCTGCTAACTCAACTGAAGCCACTGCAGAAGTCCAACTTACAGCCAAAGATTTAGACAGGCCTATAAAACAAACAATAACATACTTGAGGAATGTGTTTCTTAGTACAATCAAGTATAGGAGGCCAAATGGGCAACACTTGCTCAAATGCAAAGACAACAAGGCAGGAACGGACAGCAAAACTGGATGAATGGACACTGAGAACCCAGGGTGGAAAGGGAAAGGGGGAGAGTGCCGACACATTGTAGGGATTACAACTAACGTCACAGTGCGATTTTTGTATAGAATTTTTGAACAAAAAACTAATTTTCACTGTAAACTTTCACCTAAAACAAAAGAAAATAAATGAATGCATCATTTATTGAAGCCAGCCATATAAGCAGAAAAATTTGCAGGTAATGGAATGCTGAGTGCTTCTGCCAGGGACATTTGTAGATGGAAGGGTATTATTAAGTAAAAAGTATCATCAAAGACTTCAAAAATGGAAAGAAGTTGGAAAGCTTCAGAAGTGGGAAGAAGTCACACCTGAAGACGGTATGAAAGGTAAAAATAGCTTTCTCACCCCTTTTTCTTAAGCATAAGATGGGCTGATTGTATGCATTTAAACTCAGGACTTTTTAAAGAAATTTCAAAATTAATTGGCATATCCGCCTTCTTTTGGGCCTTGTTTTCTTCTTCACCCCTACATGGCTCTCACCCTCTGAGTCTCCCCCTAGATTAATTGACACCAATCACTCTTTTCTAAAAAAAATGTTCTGCTAAAGAAGAAAAGTAGTTGACCGTAGTAAAGTGTTCCCCCAGGAATAGATAACATAATTAGACTCCATACCCAAAAGTATTTCTGATCAGACAAGCAAATAGAATTGCTTAGCTCTGATGAGTGCTTACAACACTGCATCTAAATGCTATCATTTGGAATACTTTTTGCTTCAAGTAACAGAATATCCATCTAAAAGACACTTTAGTAAATAGGAATTAATGTATCTCATGCATGAACGACTATAAAAGTAGATAGGCATTGACTTTTCTAGTCTAAGATGTCACAAACCAGGATTGTCCCTACTCTTTCTCTTGGCCATCTTCTAGATGCTGGCTTTTCATTCCGGCCTGGTTGCTTTCTTGTTTTAAGAAGGCTCTTTTCTGTCTCACAACTACTTTGAAAAGGAGAAAACTGGAACCATCATTTGTCTATGCTTGAAACAAAGTCTACTTATTGTTCTTAGCAACATTAATAAACAACAGTGCCATCATCTACTGGCAGCTTCCAGAATTATAGGCATAAGCCTTGATAGACACTTGGAGCCTCTTACAAATCTAATTTATTTCCATTAAGGCTATTGTAGCAAAACAAGATGTAGAAATCTGAACTTTTCACATAGCAGCTAGCATGGGGCCTTAAAGAGAGTAGATCTATGATATTTTTATACGTTAGTTTTGCAAACATTAAAGCTAATACCTATAATGATTATATGGAAAAGGAATGATTTATTTTTTTACAAGCAGCTGAAATTATTTATCAGGAAAGATTTATTTATAAAGCAAAGGCTACGTTCGACTATTTGTGTTATAATAAAAGTAATAGAAATTTTGTTTAATAAAATTTTGTAAAAATTGCTTAATTTCTTTTTTAAGATTTTATATTTTAGAGATAAAAACCCAAAGAAAAAGCTAGTTATTATGAATTAAAATAAAACAATAAAATATGTTCAATGAATTCGTTGTCAAATGTTTAAATTCCCTTTCTTATGCACCAATTTTTTAAAGAAGTTTCTGAGAAGACTTCACTTAACCAGGTCTTTTAATTTCCCTCAGTGTAGATATGAGGCCTCACTCTACCCCTTTACTCTAAGAAGGCATGTTTGTTTTTTAATTCCTGCAGAGACCAGACTTAAAGTAACTGCTGTTCACAGCTTGAAAGAACAAGACCTTCACTACTTCCTAAGTCTTTCCTCCCCAGAGGTAACCTCTTACTTTAATAAAATGAGACTTTAACCCTAATGATTTTTTTTTTTTAATTTGGTTCAAGGATAAAGTGTAGAAAGGCAAAACCCAACAGGATACATTATTTCTTTGATATGTAAGAAATTCATCATCATGAACATACATTACATGAATGAAAGTTATTCTATTCCTTATAGGCAAAATCATAGAGGGGAGATGATAGTAAATACCTCATATTTTATATTGACTATAGAACTTTTTAGCATTTCTTGTATATCTGTATATGTATATACATATATACACGCATATATATATATATATATATAAAGCTAAAACAAAAAGCTTTCAGGCAATTTAAAACCACGTCTGAAAAATTTTTGACATTTCTGCCATCAAGAAACCATTTACTCAAATCTGGGCTGGTCTTAGAGATCAATTTGTAACTAAAAGAACTCTACAGAAATGATGCTACATGACTTTCAAGGCAAGATCAGATAAGACCATGCAAGCTCTGCCTGGTTCCCTTGGGATGTTCATTCTGGGGAGAGCCAACTGGCATGTAAGAAGGTTAATTATCCAGAGTGTGGGCACTCTGGCTAGCATCAATTGCCAGCCATGCGAGTAAGCCATCTGGATGATCAGCACAATCTAGCATTCAGATGACCACAAACACAACAGACAACTGAATGCCACCACATGCGGGACTCCAAGAGAGACCTGCCTGGCCAATCCCTTTCCTAATTCGCAACGCATATATCAAGAGTCCAATAAAATACCCGTCTTAAGTTACTAAATTTGCGGGTAATTTGTTTTGCAACACATGGGGTAAATAATTTAGCTTTACCCAAAATAAGGTGGCTTTGTCCTTGGTCCCTTGGAAATAACTCTTGGAATAATTGGGCTGCCTTGATCTAGGACTTTCAGACCACATCTGAAGATTTGTGCTGGCCAGTGGGGGCTGGCCAGACCAGAAAAGATTTACCTGGGAAGCCAATATCAACTAGCCTAGGAGGCATTATTTAATCTTTCATGCAGTACTGGCCAATAAAAACCCTGAACACTAAGGCTTGGAGAGCTTCCTGGTCGGCAAAGGGAGGGTGATGCACCCTCTTTCAGATACAAAAACTTTGTGTTGAGGATCCTCTCATCCTCACCTGTGCATCTCTTCCTTATGATGATCCTGATTTGTATCTTTTTTGCTAAAATAAATCTATAATTGTAAGTATACTATTCTCCATAGTTTCAGTGAGTCGTTCCAGTGAGTTATTGAACTCAAAGGAGGAGAAGGAGCCAGCAGTTGAAAGTAAGGATGTCGGGTGGACTCTCAGACTTAGGCTGAAGTCTACCTATTTGGCAGAGTAAAAGATGGTGTCCTTTTAACTTGTGAAATCTGCCCTAGCTCTGCAGGGTGAGGGTCAAAAAGGACTGAGAAGTGGGAAGGTGGGGACTGGATCAGTCTCCACATTATGGAGATTTGATTTATACTGATTTTTATCCATGAACAACAAAACTGATGAGAAATTTTAGTTAAAATTGTTTAAAATCAGTTTATGTGAAGTAGGAATTGTTTGTATAACAAATCTGTATAAAGTGCATAGCTTTCAGTACACGAACACAGCTCAGGGGGTTCTAAATTATTCTTTAGTTTTACTTTGGTTTACGTTTTCTGGGGAGAGGATTATATGTGTTTTTTTTTTCTCTTTTGAATATAGAGCTTAATTTTCAGAGGACTTTAATTTGTTTTAGTGGTTAAGGAAGGATATTTTCTGCTTTCCTGAATATTTCCTATATGAGATAAAACAGGGTCAAACATGACCATGAACTCCCTTTAAAAAAGATTCTTCTTTATTTTAAAGTAACTTTACACAACTTATTTTTGAAGCTTCTAATATTTAGTCTAACTTCAGATATTCTTAAATTAAAACCACAAAATTAAACCAAAATATTAGAAAATAAATGATAAAGGATGACGCTTCTTCTCAGGAAGAGTAGGTTATGAAAGTTCAGAATCGTTGGTCATAGGAAGAAAGTAAATTTCTGTAGCGAGACAGAAAGGGAGAGGTCAGAGGTAATGAAATAATTTCTGTGAATTATCAGCAAAGAAAATATAGTTAAAGTCGTAAAAGTGAAGGAAATAAAGTCTACAGAAAAAATAGACTACGACTAACATATACACATATACACTTGCCCTTTCTTTATCTTTTTTTCCCCTCTGCCTTATCACATCTACTGCATGGTTTTCTACACCATTGCTACACTGATAACTATGAATATATTACTTATTTCTGACACTGCCCCCTTGCTCCATGCCTGTATTTCCTGACACTCTCATTTGATGTTTCGAAGGATTATATTTCAACAGGCCAAAATCTAAACTTCATATTTTCCATCTCTAATGTTTATTCTCTTGTGTTTTTTTTTTAATCGTGTTTAATGGTACAACCATTTACAAGACACTCTATTTCTCAGGGCTGTGTTTAATTGTAAGTAACAGAAAATCAACTGTGTATTAAAACATTATATTAAAAATAACTTTAATATATAATATAGGTTGATTTAATATTTTTTCTCTCTCTCATATAACAAAAAAATGAGGGGTTAGGGCTGGAGCAGCATGTCTAGTGACACCAGCAAGGACTCGGGCCCCGTTCTGTCTCCCAGCTTTACCATCCTTAGCTTTGGCTTTCAGCCTCATGGTTACAACCTTCCAGTCAGGAGGAAAGTGGAAGGTGAAGTGTGAAGGGCAAATGTACAAAGAGTATATCTGCTAATTTAAATCCAGAAGAGTCCTGTTTACAGAACTTCACCACAAAGATAATCTTAACTGCAAGAGGAACTTGTAATTTAAGAGAGTCTTATATACTTGTAATATAATAAGTAATATTATCTGGAAACAAAATCACCTTTCTCCAAATAAACAAGAAAACATTAGTAGGCAAAAAGCAATTTCTCCTATGTCCCCCAATACAGGAATCTAAGAGTCTTCTCCAATTTTCCATCTGCTTTAAACCACCCCTAAGGATTCTTTCAAGGAGCTCGATGATGCAGCTGCTAACAGAAAGGTCAGAGGTTCAAACCCACGAGCAGCTCCGAGGGAGAGAAGACCTAGCGATCTGCTCCCCTAAAGATTACAGCCTAGGAAACCCTATGGGGCAGTTCTACTCTGCCATACAAGGTTGCTATGAGTTGGAATCAACTCAACAGGCACATAACCACCACAACAAAGGACTCTGCTTTGAGCAGCAATTACTCAACAGGTGCTATCAATTCTCCTGATGGAAGTGGAAATCTGCCATTCATCACTTTCTATTTCTATTGTACTGCGTTAATCATCATCATTTTTTGCCTGACTTGTCACAGTATTTCTAAATTGTCTCCCTCCCTCTATTCATGTCCTAATCCCATCTATGCAGTCATTAGACTCGTCTTCTTATAATACAATCTGATTATTACTTTGGCTTAAGATTTTTTCAGTGACTCTCTGAGCAAAGCTGAGCAAATCAGTCCAATTCTATTTTGACACCAGCTACAAATGCAGTACTTCTTCCTCTGATACTAACCACCAGAACTAGGTCAAATTTCACAAGGTAAAGAGCACCGTTCTCTGATTGCCAAATCCGCCCACACTTCAGCCACAAGCTTGAAGATCTCCATGACCCCCTCACTTCTGATCAGCTGGCTGAAAATTTGTGGTTTCTCACTACTCCCTCAGGATGCCAGTTTTAAGCTTTAGTGTCTCCAGGGCCCCCATCACTTACGACTTGCTGACTAAAAATTCAGGCACTTCTATTACATTACTCTTTTGGGTTTGATAATCTCCGGGAATGACTCACAGAACTCAGGAAAGCACTACATGTAATGATCACAGTTTTATTACAGCAAAATACACACAAATAAAGAAATTTATAGGGTATGGTCTGGGAGAGTTCCCAACACAAAACTTCTATGTCTCAAAGGATGCGCTACTCTCCCCATGAATATCCATGTCTATCATCAACCATGTCCAGAGATTTTGAGTGAATCATGTCCCACTCCCCTGATGATGGGCTGATATCACATGGTCAGTCTTTCTGGCTTGGCCAGTCCCCAGCCAAGTGTCACCTCAGGTGTGATATAGAGCTCTAATGGATAACAAAGACTTCCATTACTGGGGAAAACACAAGATTTTAGAGGTTCTCTCTCAGGAACTAAGGACAAGGACCAAATTATTTGGGTAAAGTTTTTGTAAACCGCACACTCTCCACTGCACCTAAAGTCCAAATTTCTTTGTCATTAAATGCCTTTACAGTCAAAGCCCTGTCTAGCCATACAAATTTAGCTCCTGTCTCCTTGTTACATGCTGAATTTGAATCATACAAGGTTTCCTACAGTGCCGTGGATTCCCCCTGCTAGACCATGCTTCAGTTTCTCTGCATACATCATTCTCTGCTCAGAACACACTCCATCCTTGTCTATTCAGTGAGCTCCTCCTCTTTTGTATGAAGATAACTGCTTATTCTGTGATCCCATGGTACACAGTACCATATATATATGAATATATATATAATTAATATAATGTTTTAGTGGTTTATATATATAAACCAGGTTTGCCCCTCTAAAACATGAGCCTCCCTACAAAGGATCTGGAAATATTTCTATTTTCTAGTCTAGGGAGTAGCAGCTGCATAGTAAGCAATTAACAAAAATGTTGTTAAATAATAAAGAAATGAAGTATGTTGTGGTAATTAGATTTGGATACTGCAAAACCTATGAGTCCATTGAAGCCAGGGGAAAGACCATCGCTCATAACTAAAAGTGAATGATTAGCTATCTTAAGAGACAGGAGTTTGGGTGAAGATTTGGGTGCTGTGTATTAAAAAGCAGCAGGTGTTTAGGAAATAGGGTAGCTGTCGACTCTGCATTCCAGAGATCTGATCACAGAAGAAAGAAAAGTTATAGGCACCTAGCATTTTAATTAGCTTCTGATATCATATTCTTTGTTTTAAAAAAGTATGGATTTTGATTCATGGTGGTGGATTGTGTTGTTACTGCTGTAGCTTTTTGCTGTCCAGCATGTATTCTCCATGCTTTTGCTAACAGCATCCTGCTTCTATTTTGGAGAATTGCCTCTCCCCCATTTTGTATAGTCTTAATAAGATGAAAAATCAAGGTGTACTGACTTATACAAATTAAGGTGTGGCATGTGACCTAACCTTGTCCAACAGATTTCCATTGTTTGTACTTTGTCTCTTGAAAGAATTGATGAATAGAGAAAATAACTAATGTGTTTTCATTCCAATGGGGTGCTTTGATGAGACGGCTGAATGGGTTCTGACACTTAAGCTCTCAGAGTTGATCTTGTTCCTATGTGTTTTTCACAGTCTGTTTTATCTTTCTATTGATCATTGGAACTGCTGTTTATTCTTCCAACAAGTTTTCCTGCTTCAGTGAGGCATAGCCAATGTTTATGACTTATGACCAAAGAACCCTAACTGATAGACTTCTTTTCTGATATTAATGAATGAAAAACAACCTAAGAGCTGGAAGGGGAGGGAAAAAAAAAGCAACTGTTTAGTGGAAAATAAAGCTAATGTTGCACTATGGCTTCTATTTTTATCACACTACTCAATGACTCATAGTAGGAAAGAAAGAAGTTGCCTTACTCTAACAAAAATTGAATGTTAACAGTAAATTAAAAAATAATAATTTCAGAAGTCTTTGTGAAAAGTTAAATGTCACAGATTCAAGATTATTCAAATTTACTCAGAGAACTACTTAGAGGGGATCAACTAGATAAAAACTGTGATGTTTGTCATTTCTAATTCCGGTAATTAAGTGCTGCTCTTGTTCTACTTGAAAAAGCCTCTGTGGGATTATATTAATGGCATAATGGAGAGTCAAAGAAAAAAATCAAAACTATTAAGAAAAAGAATGATATTGAAAAATTCATGAGCTGGAACCTTCAGAAAAGGAGAGTGTTTATGGTGATAGATGAGCAGGATTACTGGAATGGTATGTGGTCTTTTGTCCAGAAGGACATGCCATCTCTTAGATTCCTAAAATCTATATAATGCATTAGAAAATTTCTCGTCATGAAGACTACAATCGAGTGCTTTAACAGAAGTTCTTTCATTACAATCTCACAGTTTAATGCTCACATCTTTCCGAAATGATGATTGCTTGATTTCTGTTATCAGGTGATTATTTTTGAAGGTGTCAATGTAATTGTTATGGCTAAAAGTGTTAATACTTAATCAGTTTTGGAAATGAGAAAAGTAGCCTGCTTGAGCCTTCGAGATGTGAGTCTAACAAGGGGCAGTTATTATTTCCCTGTATTTGACTGCTGTCTGCCTCTGCCTGCTCAGACGTCCACGTTCTGACCATTGACGGTATTCGGCCCTTTGTGACAGGGATGTCTAGAAACAGGAGACAGGACGGCCTGTGAGGGATTATGAAGAAAGACAGTTTGGAGAACCTGACTTACAGCCCCAGGAAATTAAATAATTATGTGACCTTAATCAAGATATTTAACTTCTGTATGTCTCTATTTCTTTATCTCTAAAATGTGGATTATTGTACCTAATCTGCTTATCTTGTGGAATTGCTGTGAGGAAAAGGAAGCAAAGAATATGAAAAAATTTAAATAAGAAATTCCTATGTAATGTAAAGTATGTTACTAATTGAATCATATTTCATGTTAAATAGTAAGTTGGAGAGGGATCTGTTTCTCTACAAATAATAAAGCACATAAATTTATAAAATGAATTGGATAAAAAGTAGAAGCAAATATATTCAAATACAGTAAAACATAAATAACTTAAAAAATATGTTCTATAAAAATACTGCCAAAGAAAAGCAAAGTGCATCCATTTCGCACATTCTGGCTAAGTTGTATAAAAAAATAAATTGTAGCAATATTGATAACAATATGTAATGTTTGTGCATCTCAAACTTTAATATGTGATTTGCCTTGTGTCTATGGCTTATATTGCCATTGGCTTTTACTACTAACAGAACAACAATCTATGTCAATAATTAATGCCAGTGTTCGCATATAAAATCTGGAGTCTTCCACCCCATCTATACGGTTTTTTAAATTCTTATCTGGTAACGTGCAGTAACACAGAATTCTTTTTTAAGTGTACACTTACCAAGACATACCAATGCATTAAGAACTTCCCGGGTGTACTATATTGGCTGATACTGAATGTTTACAAAATATAGCCTAGGTTTTTTTCTTTTTTTAAATTGCAATCTAATTGAGCCATATATGGCATAAAAAATAACTGCATATGTATTGTATACTTGAATAATATTTCAAGGTACATCTTTTTAATTTTACTGCTTTTATTGTTACTGTTACAGTTTGTGATTTCCCCACAGCTGTTTTTATTTCATGAAAATCATTCATCCCATGAGCATGACAATAGCTCTAAGCATTTTATAATAAATTGTTATGATCATTAAACACATGTAGTTAAGGACTTCTTTGCATCCATTTCCTTGTTCTTAGTTTTAATTTTTCATCACCTTTATTAATTTTATATATCAAATATAATTTTTAAACCCTCAAATTAACAAGCTACATATGCTCTGCCTCTGCACAGAGAGCTGTCTTCCCATGACATTCCTGCTCACACTGCACAGCTCCTCTCTGGTGCAGACTTCCCAGCAGTGCTTTGGCTTCCCTCCTGTTCACGTTGCTGATTGCCTCCCATTCCTGCCATCCACCGTGGTCTTTGGTGGGTTTCCACTCCTCCTGCTGTAGCTTCTCTTCCTCCTGTCTCCCAAACAACATTCCAGTTACCTCTCCTCCTCCGTATGTCTCCTAATCATCTCTTTGCCTTGCATCCCTTGTCTTTACAAGGCAATGAATGTGATAGTCACAAATGCTCACTTTCACAGCTTGGCACTGGCTATTAGTCACTCATTCATTATTCACTCAACCCACAAGTATCTCTTTAGGGCCTACTTACTGTCCTTATTGTGCTAAGAGCTGAGGTTACAAAGATGACTGTGACATAGTCACTGCCTTCAAGGAATTTAGAGTTTAGTGTTCAAGAGAGGAGAATTCAAAATTTGAAGGTCCAAAACAAAGGTTTCTATTTTTTTTTTTTTTTTTATTTCTGGAGCCCAAACAAAATTTCCTCTGGAAAATATCTATTATGGGATCCCTTTTTCTTCCATGGAAACCCTGGTGGCGTAGTGGTAAAGAGCTACAGCTGCTAACCAAAAGGTCGGCAGTTCGAATCCATCAGGTGCTCCTTGGAAACTCTATGGGGCAGTTCTACTCTGTCCTATAGGGTCACTATGAGGTGGAATTGACTCGATGGCATCGAGTATTTTTTTCAGGTTTTTTCTTCCATAAATTCCCATGTAATATAAGGCTTACTATGGTGAGAGACGAAACTTCATGAAACTTTAGTTCAAGGCTAATTACTACTGATGTGTAACCATCTGTGACTAATAGCTATTCCTTTTATATCATACATTGTGCTTCTGGAAAAAGAAATTCTTCATAAGTAATAAAAATAATAATCAAATGTATGCAATAAATAAAATCAAATAGTTTGTGTTAGGTTGGCTTCAATAATTTGAAAAATTAGTTATTGGATTTACCTGGCCCCAGACTGTAAAGCCGTATAAAACTCAGATTTTTAAAAAAGCTTACACAATTTCTAGTGCTAAGTGTCCCACTGGACAGCATTTCTGAGGCAATTACAGAAGGAGCTGGACCCCAGGAACTATAAAGGTGTGGAGACTCAGCCCAATGTAAACAAAATATAAAACCTAATCTAAGCAACAAAATCCATAAACAATAACAACAGCAAGCCTGCTTTGAATTTCCAGAAGGTTTCGGAGGAGGAGGGGTTTTTACTTCTTCTGAAGTCATTTACCTTTATAAAAATAAAATGCTGTTTCATAGATTGTATTTTATGTCCAGGGATCCCAGAGATCCTATAAAGTACACACAGAGCCAGTATTCAGTAAGTGCAACAACGTCACTCAACATCTGAGTAAGATTCCTATTTATAATGGATTTTTAAAAAGGCCAGATGGGACATTTTTCCATGATATTAATGAGGAAATTCTATCCTTGCTTGGGGTAGATAGGGAGTGGGCAGGGTGCTTTAGATTGTAAATGTCTAATTAAGCTGGAGAGAAGTCAAATTATTAAGAATCTGACAGAAAAGCCGCTACAGTGGACTACATAATATAACAAGGATGCTCATAAATGAATGTAAATGTAGACAGCAGTAATAGAAACACAGTGTCCAAAGGAAGGAAACTAACAGTCCCAGTGAACTGTGCTGTGTGGCATTAAGTGTTGGCTGCCACAATTTCTGATAGACTTCAAGTAATAGAATGCATCCAGGGAAGGATAGCCAGGATGACTGAGTCTGAAAATCTCTTCTCTTGATGAAACAAAAAACTGTTAGCTTGGAAAAAAAAGACATCATAAAGGGACTCTGAGAGCTGTCTTAAAATATTTGAAGGATTGTGATCTTAAAGAGCGCAGACTTTTTTTAATGGTAAGAAAGAAAGAACTCAGTGAAAAGTTTTACTGAGGCAGATTTCAATACACTATTAAGGAGATTGAGCTGATAGAGTCATCAAAAGACTCTAGAAGGCAGATCCTGCTGTACCGGGCTCTCGGCTGACTGACTCCTGAGGCATTGCTAGGTTGGGCTTGAATGTGCAAAGCCCATGAGAAAAACATTCACATATGAGGCTGTATTAAGTAGATGATTATCTGTCTGGCTAAAACAGAGAAGGCTGAAGAATTTAGATAAAGTAATAAGTAATTATTAAAAGCTTTGGTTAACATACAGGTATACAGTTTACTTTTTAAACTTAGAAACACTTTTTTTTTTAAATCTTTTTCCTTCTTGCAATTAGGATAAATTATCTATATTTGAAATTTCAGAGTCTGGATACCTATATCAAAGAGTTAGAAATAAACTCATATATTACTTTTGTTGTATATCAGTAATGAGTTTAACATAAAACACTTTCATGAGACTATCAATTAATGAACCAACCAAAAAAATAGTCAGTTCATTAAATGAGCATTAAGCATCTCCATCTTTATAATTAGGTCCTTGCCCTTGAGAAACTTGTAGTCTTATTCCAGGAAAAATCTGAAATTCATAAAACAAAGGACATGATAAGATATTAAACTGTATAGGCTAGACCAGTAATTTCATTTTTGGTTTGTTTTTAAGAATCTTATGTTGAAATTGTTGCAGGCTGGGTTTTCTGGAAGCAGGCACTTGGTACTGAGATGAAGCTTGGCATGTAGGGTATTTATTAGTGGTTAACAATTGTGAAAGGGAGAGAGGAGGAAGCAAGACTTGGCAGAGAAAGTATCTCAACCGCAATGCAAGCTAGACAAGGCCTCAACCAAACCCACTAGGAGCCCTGTAGCATACATGGCCTGTCAGAATTACTGTGTTTTTATGCAAATAATGCAAGCCTTCTACGTTTGTTTACCAACCGTGCCCTCCCCCTGCAAGGTATTTTCATAAGTGTGCTATGCTAATTTTTTTGTTTACATCTAAAAAAAAAAAGGCGTAGTGGTGCTTACAAAAATACCTCATGGGGGGAGGGCACGGTTGGCAAACAAACTTAGAAGGCATGTGTTATTTGTGTAAAAATACAGTATACAGCAGTGGGAGAAATGGTTGGGCCTTTTACCCCTGCCTTGAATCATCACTGGATATGTCCCAGGGAGGGACATGCCTTTAGGAAAGACAACCCTCTGCAACAGGGGCAAATTCTGAAAAATCTGGCAGCTGGAGGCCATCTACTGACAGCGGGAACAAGTCCTTCCTTGAAGAGGACGTTTTGTGTTTACCACAAAAGTCAGTAAATAAACAAAACTGCAGCATCTTTTTAAACTGGGGTAAGAGTAGCATCTTTTTAAGCTGGGAAAAGAGTTATGAACTTCAGGATGACAGCTTTCAAGGTCATTCAATACAATCCTTCGAGAAAAGTGGCAGAAAATAAGTGCTAATAGTTATACAGTGCTTGCTAAGTGCCTCATACTCTTCTCCATGCTTTGTAGACTCTGAATCTTCCCAGTAACTCTGCATCACACATACTACTTGCTTCACTATACCGATAGGGGAAATAGGCACAGAGAGGCTAAGCAATCTGCCCAAGGTAATCCAGGCCTTTTGGTTCCTAAATCTGTGTTCTTAACCACTACCTTCTACTCCGCACATAAGTCTTCATGCAAAGCTTCATGGGTAAGTCTTCAGGTAAAACTTAAGGAAGAAGGTAAGATAAAGGTTGGGCCTTGAGGAGCTTTTAGTATTTGATTTGTCATTAAGCTGGATTTACCAATCTGAAACCATGGAGTCTTAAGAGACTATAGTGGCGCCGTTGATTCCCATATTTTTTATGAAATTAGTGTGTATATGCCTGTATGTTTTTCTGGATGTTGGTGTTGTTGTTCATTGTAATGATGTTGATTCTGACTCATGGAGACCCCATGAGTGCAGAACAGAGATGCTCCATAGGATTTTTAAAGCTTTGACCTTTTGCAAGCAGATTGCCGGGCCTGTCTCCCAAAGTGCTTGTTCGAACCGTCAACCTTTTGGCTGGTAGTTGAGCACTTAACCGTTTGTTCTAGTCAGGGACTCCTTTTTCTGGTTTGTAGTTCCTTGAGAAAATAAAAATGAAATACTTGCTAAGGAAGGAGTTTCAAAATGTTACTTGCCCACCTTGTCTGTCCTAGGCACTACACTTTGTTGTTGTTATTGTTAGTTGCCGTTGAGTGGGTGCCACCTCATGGTAACATTAACAGAACAAAACTTTGCCTGGTCCTGCACCATCTTCATGATCACTGGTATGTTTGAGTTCATTGTTACAGCTATTGTGTGAATCCATCTCATTAAGGATTTCGCTCATTTTTGCTGACCCTCACTTTACCAAGCACGATGTCCTTTTCTAGCAATTAGCTTTTCCTGATGGTGTGTCCAAAGTAAGCGAGCTGAAGTCTCACCATAAGAAATCTGTGATGTTTTAATTTGGGTTCTTCTGGAAGCAGCCCTGAGACAAGATTTGAATGCAAATAGTTTATATAAGAAATGATCTCAGGAAGCATGAGTGGAGAGTGTGAAAGGGAGGCAGTGAAGGGAAGGCAGCCAATAAACACTGTGTTATCAACCAAGTTACCACTGTGAGCCACTGGAGCTTAAATCTGCTGAGGAACTCTGGAACACATTGTAGAAACATGCCTCAGAGTTATCCTAGGCAAGGAACATAGCAGCTGAGGTATTTATTCTGCAACTCCCATAGTCTCACAGCCCTGGTGGTGGAGTGGTTAATACCAACAGCTGCTAACCAAAAGATCGGCAGTTCGAATTCCCCAGCTGCTCCTTGGAAACCATATGGGGCAGTTCTACTCTGTTCTATAGGGTCGCTATGAGTTGGAATCAACTCAGTGGCAACAGGTTTGGTTTTGGTTTGGTTTTCCCATAGTCTCTGGTAGAGGGCTATCCTCCAGTGGGGAGAAGATAATTAGTTAGAGGATGATGGAAAAGCAGGAATGTTATATGTTAGTGCGTTTGACTCTGACATACTTCATTTAGCAAGGTATTATAAGAAATGGATGAGCTGAAGCAAATACTGGCCAATTTAAGAGAAGAAATAAAAAAGAGAAAGTCCAAAAGTTTAGCAATTTTCAAGATTGGAAATGTTGACTCTTTCCGGTCTCTAAGCTACAAAAACAGTTTAAGATTGAAACAGACTTTGAGCAAGAAACATCCATTTAGACATCTCACTTCAACAAAGGGACTCCTCCCTCAACAAAGATTAGATTAAGGGTGTTGTCTGCTTACTCAAGCTTGTTTATTTCAGTGCTTGCAACTGAGTTGTCCTTAGTTTGTGAGAGAAAAGACTTGTGAGAAAACAAAGAGATAAATCAGATTTAAGAAACATGTATAGGAAAAAAAAAAGAAAGGAAAAACAAACAAAATTTTTGGATTGGTTACTGGTACATGGAAAGGACAAGAAGCAAGTAGAACAGAGTTATTCAGAGTGTTTGAGGAGACTGACTTTTCAAAGAAACCAGGAGACTGGCCTGAAAAAGCCTGTGGCTGTAAAACAACTCTTGGGTCTCCCAAGTTTTTACTATCAGAAAGCTGACTGTGAGATCTATACAAACCGTCCTCAATGCCCATTTCAGACATGATCATGAAAGATCATGGAGCATAAAATACCAGATAGAACTTCCCAGAGGGCAGAGAGAAGGCCAAGGTGAACAATGAAGAAGGCTTCCTCTCAGAGAGCAAAGTCAAGGTCTACTCGTGGATTTTCCTCCTCTGATAAAGCAGAATGTCTTGATATTGGCCTTTCCTGAAGAATTCTATCATTGTTTTCCAGTGATTGCTGTGTGTCCTCTTTCCTTTTAATAAAAGAGCAGTTATTTTTATATATTGTCTCTGCTCCAGCATTGGTGGTAAAAATAACTACTTTTTTAAGTATTAGGTCATAGGAAAATGAAGTGCCACATCAGGCTTTGATGGAAAGGGCTACATGTCACTAAGACACCCTTCATTTTTAACTGAATGTAGTAAGTCAATGGCACTTTGGGTTGTCTTTTGTGGAGACGGATGGCTTAGTTTGTTCCCTATTAGAGAAAAGGATATAAATGTTGACCAGAAGGGGATAATGTGACTGAGACTATCAGGCGTTACCAGAACCTTTGTGTTAGTTTGAGTCCTCTGAGAAGCAGATACCAAGCTGAAACTAGAGACTTACTGGGGGAAAAACACCTGTAAAGCAGAGGAAACCAGAGAAGGCAAACAGAACCTTCAGATCGTAATGCAGTTCTGATCTCTATAGAGGAGAGGAGGAGGAAGCAGGATTGGATAGGAAGAGCCTTGGAATGGAGTGCAGTTCAGTCAGGCCAGTGGGAAATCCTGTGGTCAAAGTTGTGTGAAGAGTGCATGTCTCATAGGGATGGGCCAGCCTGAGTACCACTGCCATCTCAGTTGTTAGCTATGAAGTGTTGCCTCAGTACAAATGTAGTGGTGGATCCACAGGTACAGCAGCTGGAGACAATAGTTATTTGTGTTCCTTGCAGTAGGAGACTTGAGCAGTGGGTGTTTATGGCCTCTAAAACCCGTTACTTCTTCATGAGTTTACAGCTGGACTATATTTCTCTGCCTCTTTTGTACTTAGGTGTGGAGACTGAGTTCTGACCAGTGAAATGTGAGCAGAAATGAAGTGTGCAGCATCTAGGTATGGTCGATTAAGAACCTCCTCTTAAAGGTCATTCATGTTCTTTTCCTCTTCCATATGATTAGAATAGACACTGGGACAATCTTGAAAACCACATATAAAAGATAGTGTAACCTCTGTCATCATAGGTACCAGAATGACTACATGGAGCAGAATAGCCTGCCTAGCAGGACTGATTTTAAGTGAGAAATAAATTTCACTTATGTTTAGATCAATATATATTTTTGTTCTACTTGAAACTGCAATCTAACCTACCCTATTTAGATATTCTTCCCACTGACAGAGTTTTTAAAGAGCCCTGGTGGCTCAGTGGTTAAGAGCTCACCTGCTAACAAAAGGTTGGCCGTTCAAATCCACCAGCTGCTCCTTGGAAACTCCATGGGGCAGTTCTACTCTGTCCTATAGGGTCACTATGAGTCAGAATCGACTCGATGGCAATGGTTTGGTTTTGATTTAGCACCCTTATCCCATTCAGAGAATTTTGTCTCATTCAGCCCAGGGAAGAGGCTCTTCCTTAGTCATGCTGGTTGTTTATTAACACTTACTGCTTGGTGAAGAAGGGCTGAAGTTTGATATCAACTCACATATGTATCACTATCATACATTCTGGCTAATAAGTGTTTGGGAGACAACGGTCCATCAGACTTTATGAAAGGATCAAACTCTCAAATCCAGTATGGGGAGGTGGGAGGCAGTAGAGCAAATATTTATGCTCAAGAGTGATGAAAATTTGTCAAAAACGTCCCAGACAGCTGGCCCGCAGGTCCATGTTGGTCACTCTGAGGTTATAAGGAGGGAAGCTTAATGGTAAGTGCAGATTTGGTGAACTCAGCCTAGCTCAACCCGCCAGCTTTGCTTTGGGATTTGTGAAGTTTCAAAACTGTTTCACAAACGACGAAGTCCCTCTGTTGGTTTTGAGTCTGATGGAATAACCAAAATTAAAATAGAAATTCCTGACCTTTCCGCAGAGTACTTGTCACAAATCAATAAAATGATAATTATTGTCAATATTGGATTATAATAGATAATAATGCATTTATTAAAAAATATTTATTGAGTCCCTACTATGTGCCAAGCATTCTTCTGGGTACTGGGGACACAGCTATGAACTAAGCAGAATAAAATCTCTGTCCGAATGGATTGAAATCTAAGGAGGTAGTAGTAATAGTGATAAGGGCTATTCATGTACTACTAAATAAGTAGTCTCTCCTTGACATAAAATTTAGAAGTTCAGAATAGGGAAAAACAGGAATGACACAAACACTAAAGAAATCTTTACAGGAATGCTATATATTATAGCAGTTTTAATAAATTGCATTGGAGCTGAGTGGCAATCTTGAGCCATTGAGAAGCATAGTTACATAATCAAGGCTTTATTATGCCTCATAAAGCAGACTTATAAAAAAAAGATGAATAAAATTTAAGAAGGAGCAAATATCTATGAAAAGAAAAAATAGTTACAGGTATTTTAAAAATAATACGTTCAATATTTGGCTCAAAACAAGAAAACGAGCAAAACATGCTAAAGAAAAAAACAGCATTTATAAACCAGACTGCTAAGTATGTTTCAAATGACTTGTTGAAAAATTCTAATGAAAACATTATAAAACAGATTACTACATAACTTATAATACAGTGTATTTTCAAATATATACATATGCACAGATTAAATTTCAAATATGTGGTCCAATTCACACATTTGGTTTTTATATAATACAACAATTAGCATGACTCTTGAAAGTGTATCTGTAAATATTACTTGTGCTGAGAATCACTGTAAGATAAAAATCCTCACAAATGCAAATCCTGCCAACCTAATCGCACATTTGAAGATACTCATGGCCCATTTATGTTTCTGATTCACTTGACACATTCAGAAACCTGATTCTTCACACTTTGCTGTATGAATAAATCTAATTCAAACGAAAATGAGAAAATGAACTTTTATGCCTTTCCCTTAGCCATGCTCTAAGTGACACAAGGCAAAGCAAACTGCTTTTTTTCCAGGAGGGCTCATTTTCACTCTGAACTACTGTACTCCAATCTCATCATACTTATTTAATTTAGCTTTACTTAAATTTGAAATTAATAATTAGCTCCTGGGTCATTTCTCCTACACCAGTAAAGGAACTCTCCATGAAACATCTTGTTAAAACAATGAAAACTACCTTGCTACCTTTGCTGGCCTACAAGCAAATCCAGATAATAGTGAAAGTGGTGAGAAGATGTACAACATTTTTCACTCAGATTGAATTTACTCTTTTTTAATGTGGTCTGGGGAAAAAAACAAACAAACAAACAATGGTGACGGAAATTCTACAGAGACAGATTAATTCAAGGGTCAAACACTAACAAAACGGGGAAGAAAAGTTAATGAATCTTTACCACGTGAGGCAACCCACAGAAGGTCCTTGAGATTCCATAAGCCTAGTGAGAAAAGCATGAGTAGTTTCTTAATGACACAAGGGCTTTGAAATTAAATTTATCTTGTATACTCAGCTGTTTGGGGAGTATATCATTTATAAGACATTCTTGTTATTAATATTTTCCATTCCATAGGCTTTTTAGACAAACTATACACTTTTTCACCACATTAATTTTAAATTTAAAATGAACATCTGGTAACTGCATTTATTCATCCGATTCTCAACCGTTTACCTTCTCTGATTTTCTTCTCCCTTTCTAAAATAGCCAAGGGGAACCCGAACTTAAGTACTGTAGATTTTAAGTCATCAAATGTCTAGTGTCCAGATTAGAAAGATGATAGCTCCTTCCTTTAATCAGTCAGTCAATCAGCCTGTGTTCTGCTGGCCATATTGTTAGCCCACAGGCAACTTGCTAGTTTATTCCTGTCTCAGGTGATCTTCCTCTAGGCTCCCATAACACTTTGTTCATTGTTTGGTTTTGAGTTCACCCAAAAGCAGAAGCTGAGACAAGTCTTGATGTGGGTAATTTATTTGTGAAGTGATCTCAGGAAGGAGAGAGGGAAAGGGTAAAGTGGGACAGGGAATAACAAAAAACAACATAAGTATGCATTATTGAGTTTACCACAGGAGGAAAAACCTAACTCGTTGCTGTGGAGTCCATTCTGACTCATAGCAACCCTGTAGGACAGAGTATAACCGCCCCATAGGGTTTCCAAGGAGCAGCTGGTGGATTTGAACTGCCATCCTTTTGGTTAGCAGCCTTAATGACTAACCACTGTGCCACTAGGGCTTTCCACAGAAGGCAATAGGGGCTCTATTCTCTTGGAACCACTAAGAAGCATAGAGGATGTCTCCTAGAATTCTCTACCTGAAGGATAGAGGCTGGGGCACTTATTCATTGACTGCCCTCCTCCACTGGTAGATGGTTACCCCTGGGACACTAACTCACCTGAGTGTTTAGGAAGAGGCATTCAATGTGTTAGAAAAGTTCCTAAGGTAAAAAGCAGAATGATGAGTGATGAGAACACGAGGTGGATTCCTACTGCGGCAATGTGCCTCTGAGCTCACATGGAACTTGCAGCAGTAGCTGAGGCTAAAATCAGATGTGGGCTCAAGAGATGTGATGATGAGGTGCCAAAGGAGTCTGCTGTGTTCTTCCATGTACCACACAGTTTATTTTTAGAGTGCAGTTGTCCATTTCCTTCACTAGACTGTCTTATACAAGGGCAGAGACCTCATCTTCTTCCTCAGTGCCAAGCATATAGTGTTAGTCGTTGTTAGTTGCCATTGAATCAAATCTGACTCACGGTGTCCTTAGGTTTAACAGAATGAAATACTGCCCAGTCCTGCGCCATCTTTATGACCTTCGATATGTTTAAATCCATTATTGTGGCTATTGTATTAATCCATATTATTGAGGGTTTTCCTCATTTTCACTGACCTTCTACTTCACCAAGCATGAGGTCATTTTCTAGTGATCAGTCTTTCCTAGGGGATGAGAGAAGAGGGCCATTCAAAATTTTTGCTTCAGATCTCCCTCCTTTGATTCATGTGGAAGGAAGGGAAAAGGGGACCATAAAATGGGGTCAGGAAGAAATAAGGAGCCAGAAAATAAGTAAGAAAGACTGATGTGTTTTGTTCGGTAACTTAAAGGCCCTACCATGTTTTCTGAGGAGCCCTGGTGGTGCAATGGTTAAATACTTGGCTGCTAACTAAAAGGTCAACAGTTCGAACCACTAGCTACTCTGTGGGAGAAAGATGTGGCAGTCTGCTTCCGTAAAGATTTACAACCTTAGAAACCACAGGGGGCAGTTCTACTCTGCCCTGTAGGGTGGCTATGAGTCGGAATTGGCTCGACAACACACAGCAACAACAACCATGTTTTCTAATGGTGTCTTCTGGTACTCAGGATCCCAAAAGCCTTTATTAATTTCTCATATGAGAATGCTTAGAAACTATCACAGCTGGAGTGAGAGTGGAGCATTATATTTGAGACTCTCAGTATCTGTAAGATGAACAGTAGGATTAATGGACAAGGCTGTTTTCATTGACATAAGAAGACATTTCATGTTCTCATGGGAAACAGTGGTTATGACTCCTCAGAATCATCATCAAAATATACCCCAGATGGATCACAGCAATGCTCATTCAAATGAAAGCTAACTTTTGATACCTTTCTTTCCTTTCTTCCATGGAGCATTTCTGAAGGGCAAATATACCTTGTACCTTATAGATTTGTTTAATGCATAAATATTGCTTTAAGGACCACCTTTCCCGAGTTCATCTATTCTACATATGTAGAGATCTCTTTTGCTCTTAGCAGACAGAATATTAACAACTATGGTAGCTTACACATCTCACATCAAGCACATAGGTGGCTCTAAGTTAGCAAAAACTTCTATGAAATTTTTGGAAAACTTGCTTTCTCAGCAAACTTTTTAAATAATGTTAAGAAACAATAGCATCAAAGTGATAATGAAAGAGTTACCATTTGAAAAATTGCAAACACCAAAAAGCCTTGAGATATGTTGTTTTTTAAACTTTATTAACTTTAAAAAAGTTTAATGTGTTTATTAACACATTAAGAGCTAAGGTCCTGCTCTCTGCATCTTTGTCCTTCACAAGCAATTTTTTTAAAAGTACTTGAAGCTTGCTCTTTTCCTATTTTCTCACAAAACTGGTATCAAAGCTCGATTGCTTTGGTCCAGTTGACCTGTTCCTTATAGACAGCTTTGTTAGCCCTGCCCATAAGTCTTCTGTGTTTCAGTCAATTCCATCTCTGGATGCTTTAGAATGGCCCTAGCTACATCATGGGTTAGGAAATAATAACTTTATGGATAAACCAGTTATTATTATTGTTTTCAGCTGCCGTCGAGTCAGACCCTACCTCATGGCAACCCCATACACAATGGAACATGCTGCTGGGTCCTGCACCATCCTCATAATTGGTTGCAGATTGGACCATTGTGATCCATAGGGTTTGTTGGTTGATTTTTGGAAGTAGATCTCCAGGTTTTCCTTCCTAGTCCTAGTCTGGAAGCTCTGCTAAAACCTGTTCAGCATCATAGCAACACTCAAACCTCCAGTGATGGACAGGCGGTGGCTACGTATGAGATGCTCAGCTGCTAACTAGAAGGTTGGCAGTTCGAATCCACCAGCCACTACTAGGAAACCCTATAGGGCAGTTCTACTCTGTCTTATAGGGCCACTTTGAGCCAGAATTGTTTCAATGGCAACAGGTTTTGGGTTTTTAGTGCAAGAAAATGTTTGAAGCCTTTTCAATGATTTAGAAGTTGCTTGTGCAGCAAGTGAAGGTAACTGTGGTGCAGAATTTGTTTCAAGTAGCGGTTGGTTCAGTCATTTCAAAGTAAGGGCAAATTTACATAACATTAAAGGGTAAGTAGGAGTTGTCCATAAATCCAACGTCTTCGTAACCCAGGACTGCCTATTTTCTTAATAGGGTTCAAGGACATGAAATTACTAAATTAAATTTTAAAATGCAAATAATAATTTTGATGGTAATATTTATGTTGTTTCCTTTTATGAAAAGGAAGACAAAGTCATAATTATTAATAGTAAGTGAGAAGAACAATTTAGAAAAACCCTGTCCATAGCTGTTATTTTCTTCACTATTTACAAAGTTTTAAGGCTCATCTTCTTTCTGCCCCTTTGGGTGGGGGGTGAGAAAAAAAAGGAAGAATAGAATTATAATGTGTGTGTGTAATATATTTTAAGTAAGAGAATTAGTTTTCAAGCTCTAGAAAGTAGATTATGCTATTTGTTTCCTTATTGGAATATCTGATTTGCAAATGCAAAAAAGCCAATGGTAATGGAATGAATTGTTAATTTTCTTGTTCAATGCACTAAGAGTCATCTATAAAACAAAGGAGGCTCCCATTACTTTGAATTATCCTAAGTGTCACCACCTTAGAAAATTACTGACTTGGCCTGGGAAGGTAGATTCTATCAGGGGAAAATACTCTTACCTTGCTCTCCATTATCTTCCTTGTTTGAAAAAATACTAGCTCGTCTGAATTAGCAGACATTCTGCTTTATTTCTTTTGTTGTATTCTCATAATTGTGTTAGCCACTCCTCCTAGTTCCTTTAAGAATATTTTCCCAAAATTTTCGGACTAGCATCATAGTAGCAGGTCAACTTTAATTGGCTTTGGAAATATAAAGTGAAAAGGAGTTTTACCATGCCTTTAATTATTTTGCAAAGGTCCTGTGTTAAAACATTTTCACCTGGGACCTCATTTAACCCTCACCACAGGGCAAAGACTTAGGTGCTATTACGATATTCATTTTAAACACAAGGACAGCGAGGCTCACAAGGTTTAAGCAGCTTGCCCAGGGTCTCTCATCTGAGAAGTGCTAACGCTGGCATACAACTACACGTTTGGTTATTGATAGAGCTTTTTAAATCTTTTACTGAAAGATTAGATTTTAGAGAATTCTGATTTGTAAAGTTGTTTGTTTATAAAGAAGCATAAGAAAGTTCGTGTTTCGTTAAAAAATATTAAGTACTGTCTGGCACTTATTTGGAAACCCTGGTGGTGTAGTAGTTAAGTGCTACAGCTGCTAACCAAAAGGTCAGCAGTTTGAATCCACCAGGCACTCCTTGGAAACTCTGTGGGGCAGTTCTATTCTATCCTGTAGGGTTGCTACAGGGTTGCTATGAGTCAGAACTGACTTGACAGCAGTGGGTTTTTGGGTTTTGGAACTTATTTGAAATTCTGTTGTTCAATGGTATTAATGAAAAGCTTCTTAGATATAACTTTGCAAATCAGGTTTTATCCAAAAGCATATTGTTCCTGAATAGGCTGTAAATTTCAGAAAGATTGAGAGACAATGAAGATGCCTCATTCAAATACCATAGGTAATGGTAACCCAGACATCATGGACGGCCTTAAAACAAAAAAAGCAAAAACCAGGACAAGGATACTTATTTTAATAAATGGGATTTGTATTGAGTGTCAAAAATCGTCTAACCCTCAGATTGAAAAACTGTTACCTAATCATAAATCTATCTTTGGACAAAATCCTGTCCAAATCCAAAAGGCTCCTGAATCCATCTTCCGTTTACTAAGAGCAGAAAGAGTCATTTACGGGAATGGGCAGATAGGCTGCCTGTTAATGTGTCCCAGGGTTTTGCTGAGAATGTACCATCTCTACATAGGGGATTACTTTTCAGATCATTTTCTTAAATGGGATATTGTTGTTGCTGTTGTTCTCTTAATTTGCACATGCCCTCCATTAGGAGGTTTGCTTTATTTATGTGAGCTATCTGTGTGTTTTGCATTGGCTCCTAGTTAGCTCCTAAGTGCAAGCTGGTTGCACTGAAATATTGATTTTAATCCATAAAGTCTTGTATGGTTTGGGTGCTGTCTGCCTTCACTAATTTTACTTCCTAGAAGCTGAAGTGAACTAGAGAGAGCTGTTCACCTTTCTAGTCCTATGGCTTAGGGGCAGGGACAGATCCAGGTTTCGTGGTACCTGAAGTTTGTGCAATTTGTGGAATCCTCTTTAAAAGAAAGTACAATTACAATAGAAATTCTGTGAATTTGGATATTGTTTCAGAAGAAAGATCATAAACTATAATTTTTAAATATATATATAGATTTATAGTCAAATGCCTTCTGTTCTTGTTGGTGTTAGTTGCCATGGAGTAATTCCAACTCCTGGTGACCCCACATATGCACAGCAGAACTCTCCGTAAGGTTTTTTTCTTTTTTCTTTTTAAATTGCACTTTAGATGAAGGTTTACAGAACAAATAGTTTCTCATTAAACAGTCAGTATGCATATTGTGTTATGACATTGGTTAACAACCCCACGACATGTCAACACTCTCTCTTCTGGACCTTGGAGGACCTTTTTTTTTTTTTTTTGGTGAAAATATACAGAGCCAAAGTTACACCATTTCAAAAGTTTCTACACGTACAATTCAGTGATATTGATTACATTTCCATAAGGTTTTCAAGGTTGGGACTTTTTGGAAGCAGATCGCCAGGACTGTCTTCAAGGCCAGTTTCAAACTGTCATCCCTTCGGCTAGTAGTATGGTGCTTAACTATTTGTGACACCCAGAGAATGCCTAAAAAGCTGTAAATTTTTATAAAAGATAATCAAATTTAAATTTTTTTAAAGATAATAAAAAATATCATAAAAGCGAGAGAAGTAGCAATATTTTATTAATTAATTAGCTGAAAGACCTCTATCCTATCATTTGCCTGCATACTGTTTGATCACCTCTTCAAATGACAGCAGTTTCGTACTATCATTTTCTTAGAAATAATAGGAAGATTATTCAATCTTTCCTCAAATAATTCAAATTTAGGCTGATTGAAATGTGTGATAGTTAATGTTCTGTGTCAGCTGGGCTTGGCTATGATTCTCAGTGGTTTCGCAAACACTATGTAATCACCTCCCATTTTGTGATCTGATGTGAGCAGTCAATCAGTTGGAAGAGGACTTTCCTTGGGAATGTGACCTGCATCCATGATATAAACGGATATTCTGACAAAGCTCTCTCTATCGATCCTACATTTGTCTTGTCATTTTCTGATCTCCGGTTCCTGGGATGTGAGAAGCCTTCAGCCTGCTGCCTGACCAGTAGATTTTGGATTTTCCAGCTCCCCCAACCACATGAGCCAGCAGCCTGAGGCCTGACTTGCAGATTTTCGATTTGCCAGTTCCTGCAACCGCATGAGTCAGAAGAATCCTCCCGCCTGATGCCTGGCTCATGGATTTGGGACTTGCCAGCCTCCACACTTGCATGAGCCATTTCCTTGAAATAAATCTCTCTCTATATATTTATATATAAAAGTTACTGGTTTTGCTCCTGCAGAGAATTCAGCCTAAGACAAAATGTTTTATTGATAGTTTTAGAAAAGTGTTTTCAACTTCATACCTCATTACTGGTCATGTCTAATATATTATTGAGATTTTTGTCCTATTTCGAAAAATGTCCCTCAAAATTCATTCATTTATGAGTGGTAAAACTGCAGAGAACTTCAAGTGTTCCTGTTCAGTCACTAATTTTAAATGCTGTTTGAAGTACACTCATTAACCAGTAGCCACATACTGGTGATGTCAGATATCATAGCGTATGTTCACATAGCTATCTGACCCCTGACCTTGAAGTAACAGTTCCAGTCTCAGTTGGTCAGCACTGAGTGGTAGGAATATTCCTGTAGAGATTTCGGCATCTGGATGGATGACTAGAAATACCTGAATGATAAATAGACAGAAATTACTATGAACCACTAAACACAAACGTTGTGGGCTGAATTGTGTCCCCCCAAATATATGTTGAGGTCTTAACCCCGAGTACTTGTGAATGTGATCTTGTTTGGAAATGTTCTGAAGACATTATGAGTTAACCCAAGGTCATACTGGACTAGGTTGGGCCCTAATACAATATAAATGGTGTCCTTATAAAAGGAGGAAACAAGACAAAGAGGGAAGATGGCCATGTGAAGAAGGAGACAGTGGCTGGAGTTATGCTGCCACAAGCCAAGGAATGCCTTGGAACCAAGGAACCAGAGCTGGGAGAGGGAAGGAAGAATCTACCCCACAAGCCTTCAGAGAAAGCATGGCCTTGCCAACACCCTGAATTCAAACTTCTAGCCTCCAGACTATAAGAGAATAAATTGCTGTTTTTTTAAGCCACCCAGTTTGTGATACTTTGTTATGACAGCCCTAGCAAGCTAACATACCAAACTAAAGTGATCTATAATTCACCTTGACTTTAGCTATGCCTTTGCCACACAAGTGCCACCAGGCAAGAGGTGAAGTGCAAAGAAGGGGACTTTAGAGTATAAAAGGATCAAAAATAGATATAATTGCATGAAAATATATCACTTTTGCAAATTTTACAAAAATACATAACCACATGTGGTGGTTTATTTTATGTGTCAACTTGGCTAGGCTATGATTCTCAGTCCAAATAATGGACTGGTTGCTGTTCCGTAATGTAATGTAATGTAATATAATGTAATTACTTTCCATGATGTGATCTGATGTAATCAACAATTAGTTGAAGGGGAATTTTCTTGGGATGTGGTCTGCCTCTAGAATATAAATGGACATTCTGGCAGAGCTCCCTCTCTCTCTCTACCTTAACCTCTTCTTGTCACCTGACTACTGGATCTTGGGATGTAAGCCTGCAGAGGTCTCCAGGCTGCTTCTTGACCTGCAGATTTTGGATTTGCCAGCCCTTACAATTCCATGAGCCAGCAGAGAAGTCCAGCCTGCCATTTGACCTATGAATTTTGGACTTGTCAGTCCCCACAATTGCGTGAGCCATTACCTTGAAGTAAATCTTGCTCTCTGTCTCTCTCTGTCTATATATATATACACATATATAATATATATATACACACACACACGTACACATATATATACGTCTCAGTGGTTTTACCTTTCTACAGAACCCAACTAAGGCACCATGTGTACCTATTGTTAGGGTCCTGGGCCTTGGAAGGACATGATGAAAGTGAGGGTCTCTCTCTTTCTAGGGGATTGTGTTAGTTTCCTAGAGGTGCTATAACCAAATGCCACAAACTGGGTAATTTTAAAAAGCAGAAATTTATTTTCTCACAGTTTTGGTGGCTAGAAGCCTAAAATCATTTTATTGGCTGTGTTGATTCATTCTGAGGGCTCTGAGAGAGAATCTATTCCATCCCTGTCTCTTAGATGACAGTCAACGATCCTTGACATCCCTTAGCTTATAGCTGCATTACTCCAGTCTCTACCTCTGTCTTCACATGCATGTTTTTCCTCTTTGTGTGTGTCTGTGTCTCTTCTCCTCTCTCATAAGGACAGCACTCCCATTGTACTAGGACCCACCCTACTCTGCAGTATGACCTTCAGTATACCATCTTCAAAATCCCTATTTTCAAACAAGGTCATATTTACAGGTACTGAGGTGTAAGACTTCAACATAAAACAATTCAGTCAATAACAGGGCCCATGCTCAGAAAGCCATTAGTTCCCCCTATCAGTGCAATCTTTTTTATTTTTTTAAGTTGTGTTTTCGGTGAAGGTTTACAAAGAAGTTTAGGTTTCCATTCAACAATTTTTATACAAATTGTTTAGTGATATTTATTACATTCTTCACAATGTGTGAATATTCTCATTATTTCCATTCTGGTTGTTCCATTTCCATTATTCTAGTTTCCCTGCCCTCTTACCTCTTCATCTTTTTTAAAAAAGTAATTATGGACCGTTTGGTTTCATAAATATGGTGTTTTAAAGGAGCACAGTACTTATGGGTAATATTCTTCATTTTGTGAGCCAGTCTGTTATTTAGCTAAAAGGTGACCTCAGAGGCTAGTTTTGGTTCAAGGTTTAAAAAGTATCACAGAGCACTAGTCTCAGGAAGTCCTCCAATCCAACTGGTCCAGTAAGTCTGGCTTTTTAAAGAATTTCAGGTTCTGTTCCACATTTTTCTCCCATTCTATCAGGATCCATCTATTGTGGCCCTGATTAGAGTGGTTGATAGTAGTATCTAGACACCATCTAATTCTTCTGATCTCAGGGTAGATAAGGCCATGGTTCATGTAGACGATTAGTCCTGTAGACTAGTATCTTCTTTGAGTCTTTGGTTTCCTCCTTTCTCTTTTGCTCCAGATGAGTACAGACTAATAGTTGTATCTTAGATGGCCACTCACAAGCTTTTAAGACCCCAGATACTACCTACCAAACTAGGATGTAGAACATAAACTTCATGGACTCTGTTGTGGCAATTGACCAAGTTGTCCCATGAGACTATGGTCCTAAGCCTTCAAACCCAGAAAACCAATCCCATGAGGTGTTTGGTTATGTCTAAGAAGTAACCATAACTGTGCCCCTATGTGCTTTATTATATATGTGAATATATATGCATGCACACACATACATGCATATACATATACATATGCAAGCACACACATACATGCATATACATATACATATGCACACCTATATATACAAACATATATACTCATCTTAATGACATTGTTTACCTTGGACAAACTGGGCATATTTCACCCTCATTTGGTATTACTTTTCCCATAACCAAAAATAACAGGTGTCTACTATCTAGAAAAGAACGCTGGTGGTGCAGTGATTAAAACACTCAGCTGCTAACCAAGAGGTTTCTGGTTCAAACTGACCAGCTGCTCCATGGGAGAAAGATGTGGCAGTCTGCTTCCATAAAGATTTATAGCCTTGGAAATCCTATGAAGCAGTTCTACCCTGTCCTATAGGGTCACTGTGAATCAGAATTGACTCAACGTCAGTGGTAGTGGGTTACTATCTAGAGAGTGAATCCCCCTCTCTCCCCACACCCATCCCTAGTAACCACTAATGAAGATTAGTTTCTGTATATTTACCTATTCGTGTCATTTCGTAAAAGTGAGAACATACATTATTTGTTTTTTCGTGATTGACTTATTTCACTTGACATAATGTCCTCCAGGTTCATCCACGTTGTAAGATGCTTCGGGAACTCATTCTCCTTTATTGCTAAATAGTAGTCCATTGTATGTACGTACCACATTTTACTTATCCATTCATCCGTTGATAGACACTTAGGTTGTTCTCATCTTTTTGCTATTGTGAATAGTGCTACAATGGACATAGGTGTACATATATCTGTTTGTGTCATTTCTATTAGATCCCTAGGGTATATACCTAAGAGTGGAATTGCTAGGTCATATGGTAGGTAGCTCTACCTCCAGTGTTTTGTGGAACGACCAAACTACTTCCCACAACAGCTGTACCATTTTACCTTCCCACTAGCAATGAATGAGGGCCCCTATCAGCCCAATCTTAATTTAAAAGTAGATTCAGACTGATTCACATTTTGATAAATCTTGAAATTTTATTTAAATTTTGAGTAAAATAGATCTATTTCCATTAAAAATTTTTACAGTAAGATTCTAAGAATAGGAAAGAAGCCCAAAGCAGTTGAGCCTGTGATAATTTTGACTTCACTTTAGAAATATATTTACCATTTCTTTAGCCTTGGGTCTGAGTACTTACATGAAAACATTTGAATAATTTCGATAGAGTCCAGATAGAAGAATGTACAAGCATTAAGTGATAGAGTTTATAATGGATCGGCCAATACTCTGCTGCCTGGCATCTAAAAGAGAAAAGTAAGTGTTCATTCCTATCTATGAGTGTAGTGCAGAATAATATTCATGCAATTCAGACATATATGGGACAGACTAAGTTAAAAGTGCAAAATTATTCTGTTTGTTTAGTTTTGATTAGTGACCAATTGACAACTTGAAATTTTATATGTTAAATACAACTTTTCTATCCTTTACCTTATAATTACTGGGAAAGGAGAAAGTTTATAAGGAAAGGTAGAAAAAAAAATACATGAATAAGTCAGCTTTCCCTAAAGTGGTAATTGCAGCCTAAACCCTACCCATTTCTACCTGATGTTAGGATTCTTGAGAGCAGGATAAATAAAGGTTTACAGAATATTTCAAATGACAGCTGGCAAAAGTCAGGACAGATGTGAAAATCCATGGCTGGAGGCTTAGAGCTGTGCAGAGAGAGGTGACAGGCAGGAGGACCCCAGGCTATGCTGGGTGTCTAGCGGTTTAGGTAGCCAAGGTGCAAAGCGAGGCCAGAAAGATTATGTGAAAACTGAGATCACCAACCTGCCTAACGCTGAGGTTCATTACAGACCAAGGGGCTTGCTGAGGCCTGGGCATACAGACTCAGTGGTCTTAGAAGAAACAAATTTTTGAGGAAATGAGGCAAAGAAAAGCATCACAGAAAAGCAGAGAAAAGTGCAGTACCTAGGTTAATGCAGCACAGAAAAAAAGCAAGTCCAGCAGAGATTAATGCTGGCAGCATCAACCACAAAAGGTTTGGAAGGTCATGGACATACAAATATGTAAATCCACATGGAATAGACAGATCATAAATAAGGTACAGTAGCAATAGTTACTTCAGAAAGCCTGCTACATTAGAAATCGAACTTAAGTGTGCAGAGAGGAAAAAGGCTAAAGAAATAAATATTGAAGTAATACGTTGTTCAATAGGCTTTTTCCCATTTACAGCCTTGAGGCACTTCCCCTCCACTCTCTTTAGAGGACAAAAGGGAGGAACTTCTACACAAATCAAAGCAGCGAGGAAGCTAGAAAGCCACTCTGAAGACAGTAAAATGCTTACCAGAAGGGATGATTGACCTTTTACTCTAGTAAGATGCATCAGAAACTCATAGGACCATTTTGTGGTGCTATCAGAACAGGCATGGTGAAAGAGATCTTGGAAGAATTGACCTTTGTATAAAGGTTAAGGTGTATAGGTACTGGTCCTTGACTCTTACTTAAGAAGTTTAAAGGAAAAAGCTTGGCTGAATTTGCCTCTGAAGACAGTGTGAATGGCCTATACTCCCAGAATTTGGTTGTTCAAGGTTCCTGTGGGCCAGAGTGGATGGTAGAAAAACCAATCAGGTCTAACCTTCTTGCAAGGATCACACTCAAGAGGAAGACTGCTGCAGAGACTCACCCTAAAAGACAGGGTGTCATTTTATTACAGGAGAAAGAAGTATACGTGCTAGGTAAGAAGTCATGGGCTGAAGAATCATTGCCTGTATTAGAGAATTGCTAGGTAAAGCTTTCCAGAAGGATGGCTTAGAATAACCCACAACAATGCCTTGCCAGATGTCTTAGTCATCTAGTGCTTTTATAACAGAAATACCACAAGTGGGTAGCTTTACAAAGAGAAGTTTATTTTCTCACAGTCCAGTAGGCCAGAAGTCCAAATTCAGGGCATCAGCTCCAGGGGAATGCTTTCTCTGTCGGCTCTGGAAGAAGGTCCATGTCATCAATCTTCCCTTGGTCTGGGAACTTCTCTGCACAAGAACCTCAGGTCCAAAGGATGTGATCTGCTGCCGGCACTGCTTTCTTGGTGGTATGAGGTTCCCATGTGTCTCTGCTCGCTTTTCTCTTTTATATCTCGAAAGAGATTGGCTTAAGACACTATCTAATCTGTAGACCTCATCAGTATAACTGCCACTAATCTGTCTTATTACTTCATAGTGATAGAGTTTACAACACATAAGGAAATCACATCAGATGATAAAATGGTAGATAATCATACAATACGGGGAATCCTGACCTAGCCAAGTTGATGGATGTTTTGGGGGGACACAATTCCATCCATGACACCAGAGAACTACCTGCTATTTGGATATCTATCACAAGTTGGCAGCAACATCAAATCACAGCAGCACCAATCAAGAAAGATCTTGCCATTTTCCTCACCTCCCATCTTTTCATCTCCCTTTCTGTCCTTGGAGGAAGAATGAATGGACCACTTCTCTCTTATTCAATGATGATATACAACATGTGTGATTCAGGCCTAAACTCAGGGAAGAAGAGAAATGTTAAATTCAGTGTGAAATAAAAACTTTGATTCATTTCTGTTTGGGTTTTCTTTATACCTGAAAATGCTACCCTCCCAGTTCCTAAAGGCTATGGAATCTACCCAAGATATTATCCAATGGATAGTAAAGAAGGTATAATAGAAAAACAATTGTAGGAGAAAAAGCAGATATATTTTGTCCTGTCCCAACAAGTCAGATTATATAAATAATTCCAATTCCCCTCCTGAATAGTTGTTGCTAGCTGCTGTCAAGTCAGCCTCTGACTCATGGTGATCCCATACACAATGGAATGAAATACCTGGTCCTGTGTCATCCCTGTGATCAGTTGTGGATTGGACATTGTGATCCATAGGGTTTTCATTGACTGATTTTCAGAAGTAGATCACCAGGATTTTCTTCCTAGTCTGTCTTAGTCTGGAAGCTCCACTGAAACCTGTTCAGCATCATAGCAACATGCAAGCCTCCCTGATAGATGGGTGGTGGCTGCACCTGAGATGAACTAGCTGGGAATCTAACCTATATTTCTCTCATGGCAGGCGAGACTGCTACCACTAAACCTACTACTGACGAATCTCTACAACCGTCTCTAAGTGGAAGATAAGACCATACGTAGAAGACAAAAACACAAAGCTCCCTTCTTAAGAGATTTGAGTGGGTTGAGAGGAAACAATAGAGAAAAAGGGATGAGAAAGCTTGAACAGAAATTAATAGTGGCAAGAAATTAATAGTGGCAAGGCAGATGTCACTCATTGGATAGAGGTGACCATATTTTGCATGCAGGAAAATGTGATTAATTTGTGGCTAGAGGATAAAACTGTCTCTGAATGAGTATCGCTTTGCAATGTGATGTTCTTGCCCCTCCATCAGGAAGCTAGGCACCGCCATGAGATGTACTTTGGCCAATGGTGCACTAGCAAATGTAAGGAGGTTTGAAAAATCCCTTGTGCTTTGGTGCTTGTCCTGTTTTCGCTGCTCTGAGACTGCCACATGAAGAAACCTGGCCCACTTTACTGGGATATGAGAGAACAAGTGACTCTATTATCCCCAGTACTCCAGCCAGCAGCCAGCCCAAGCACTACACATGTGAGTGAGCTCATCTTAGCTCATTCAGTCCCAGTGCAGTCGCCAGAGGATTGTGCCACATAAGAGATCTCAATGGAGACCAATAGAATCTTTCAGCTGAGCCCAGTACAAATTGCTAACTTGTGGAATCGTGAGCAAATAAAATTGTTGTTTTAAGCCACTAAGTTATTTATTTATTTGCACGACAAAAGATGACTGAAAGGACTAGTACATGTTTATCTCATAATGTTATTTTTATTCTTCTTAATTTCTTTATTTCAGCAAGTTGTAAATTAAAAAACCCCAATGGTTGGGTGTAAATGTAGTTGCAACCATCCATTTCAGTCAATGCCTACCTAAGGACTTCTCCATGTGGGGCTCCTCAATTGAGTCCTCCAATGGAGCCATGCAAGGGACACGCACAGGAGCCTTTTTCCTGATTTGAGTACGGAGCCTGCTGGTTCACAAACAGTGCATACACAGGAGATCTGCTGAGGTGAGCTAGAGATACAAGAGTATTTAAAAAATTTATTTAAAAAATGGTTAATTTATAGGTTTTTTGAACAATTCCTGAAAATTTTATGAATATTGATTCTTGAAAGAATCACCAAAAAACCCCTTCTGTTGAGTCGGTTCTGACTCATAGTGACCCTATAGGACAGAGTAGAACTGCCCCATAGGGTTTCCAAGGCTGCAACCTTTACGGAAGCAGACTGCCACATCTTTCTTCTACGGAGTGGCTAGTGGGTTGAACCACCAACCTTTCAGTTAGCAGCCGAGTGCTTTAACCACCTCTCCACCGGGCTCCTCTCTTAAAAGAACACAGCTAAAAAAAAAATTAAAAAAAAAAAAATCTCTCCAGACTTAATGGCAAAACTTTCTCTCAAGTTATCTACTTGTGCACATGCAGTGATTCAGAGGGATGATGGGAACCAAAATTTCGAGGCACATCCAGGTGGTGTAGTTGTCTGCATTTTGGCCTCTCTCAAGGAAATTGCCATTCTGATCACAAACAGTCTTTTCTTTAAGTCAAACATTTCATTCTCTTGGGCGTTTGTTGCTAATGGAGACAGAAATACCACTCTCATCTGGATTTAATACATTTCACATACAAATCCATCAAGTGCACTATTTTCTCAGCAGAAGTAGAATTTTAACAGTTTTTGTGACTTTTGACACATCATCACTTACAATGGGGCCTTCCTTCAGGGGACTGTGCAGAGAGACCTGGTGCAAAATTTGGCTGTGTTTTGTTCGCAAATGGATAAACAGATGTCATTTATAGATTTTTACTAACAAAAGCCAAATGACATCATGCAAAGAACTGTCAAACAATAAAGATTCTCTTGTTTTTTTTCTCTATGCTAACCATGTTATATTTGACTTAACCACGTATCAGAATGCTCCCACTACCCCTTTACTTTCTGCCAATAAATACATATATTTAAATATTATATTATAATTGTGTCCTTCACAATGCAAAGCACCATTTAGAAAGGATTAGTACGCCCATGTAGTTGTTCTACTACCCTCACGTCCCCACCAAGAGATTTGCTTTTTCTTATGAGTTTTAATACATAAATTTGTTTTATGGGAAGGAAGTACAATGTGGGTTTTGTCTTGCACACGGTATAAAATATTATATATAAATAGTAAATGGTGAATTAAAACACAATGATTTAGAAGTGCCGTGGACATTGTTGTCAAAAGTCAATGTGCTATAATAAAAAGATTATCGCCTTTGGAGCCAGACGCCCTTGGGTTTAGCTCTATGTGTGGGTTTTAGTTCTAGACTGAGTTCATGGTGGAATCCTTAGTAGGTGACTTAAGGTCTTTGAGCCCCTATTTTCTTACCTAAATATTTGGGAGAGGGAAGGGAAGAACCTACTTTGAAAGTTTCGTTGTGAAGACTGAATTCTATAACAAAGACAAAGTACCTCTGGCATTTAGTAGATAATCAAGAAATGCCAACTACCTTGACTCCTTTAAAAACAAACAGTTGCTTAATATTAAAAAAAAAAAAAGAAAATTATTTTCATTTCTCTATATAAACTAAAAGCATGTTATTCCAAGAAAATATTCACAAATGATCACTGTTAATTTTAAAATAACATATCTCCATTTTGCCTCTCAGCCACAACTTGCATGCTCTGCCAATATGTAAGTCTCTGTTAACCATTGTGTTTCACAGCAACTAGAGTGTTTGGGTCAGAGCTGGGCATATGCTTTGTACACTGTGCAGTAAACTGGGGAATAAGCCAACACTGATGCTAACAGGCTACTCTATGGCAAGGGCTAAACTAGGAACTTTCACATTTCTAATCTCATTTAATCCTTGTAACAACAGCGGGAGGCCAATGTTAACCCTAATTTACAGCTGAGGACAATAAGTCTCAGAGAGGTTAAGCAATTTACTCATTATCACACAGATCCTATTACAAAACCCAGATACTTTTCCAAATTATTCTTACGTTCACAGAAGCAGGATATGTTTAACAAATCTTCTAATAAACAAATTATTTGTGGGGATTAACACTTGCTGTCTCCCAGTGCACGATGCATTAGATTTGGAAAGAATTTTAGAAATTGTTCACACTGCTCTATGATTTTAGAGTTGTAATAAATGAGACAGTAAATAGGTACTAGCTTAGGACTAGATCAGGGCTGGAGCTCAAATTTCCTGATTCTCAGAGAAAATAGAAGAAAAGCAAAGCATGTGGAATAGTTTTCTACCTTCCATAATTTTATTCTTTATTTTACGGAGAAGAATCAAATATGCCACCACTATTTTCAGCCCTTTGGGACTATAGAATCTCAGAATGATAACTGTAGAATGTTTGAGCTAGGATGAACTTTGATGATTATTTAATCTAAGTACTCACATTTTACAGATGTGGAAAAAGAAAGAGTTCTAGTTAGGAAATGTCACTTGTTTATGTCATCCACTAGGAAGTAACAGAATCGCAAATACAAATAATACCTTTAAATTTCTAGTCCAGTGCTATTTATACTCTATCCTTTCTATTTCGTTAAGCCCTGGCATTTGGTCTGCAATACAAAGGCTTTATGGTAGCTGAAGTCAAACGTGTCAAAGCATTTTCTTCAACTCACCAAGTTCTGACAATCCTTGAAGGAAAATAGAGAAGTTGACTAGTAGCTGGAAGGTGTTACCAGTGGTATTTATGTCTGTATCTGTTTAGTTGTATTAGTTGGAGTATTTTAGGCTAAAGTAACAAATAAATCAACATGTAATGGACCAGATACAATACAAATTTACTTCTTTTCATTTAACAGTCCAAGGTATTATTCCTGGCTAGCAAAATGATAAAGAAGGGAGTAGAGGAGAGGTTCCATGTTAGGGATCCAGGCTAACAGCACCTTGGCCATCTTTAACATGGACCTTGCAAGGTCACCTTAGAGCTTAATGGTCTGGTCTCTATTAGCCAGAGAAGAAAGGAGGGTGGATTATTATGGGCGAGTCATGGCAGTGGATCTCATCATCTCTCTCATCCCTTGTCCAGAACTCAGTCACATGGCCACCTCTTCAAGGGAGGCTGGGAAATACAGTCTAATTGTGTTCCCAGAAGATGAGGAAACAAATCTTGACAAGCATTTATTATACTGTTGCAGGGCTTTCTAATCCATTTTTCAGGCCAGAATATGTTTGTTTTATTGAACGTATGTGGGTTTTTTCTGTATATGTGTGACTTGCTCTGTTTATGGGTACTTTTCTCAGTATTCTGTGTTTGTGCCTACTACAGGATATTGTACTTTCTCAACACATGTGCACTGCTTTTTCTCTATGCCTGTGTGAATATGTGAATACAGCTCAGTTTGATATGTATGTGTTCTTCAATTTGGAAAACAGGCTTTTGTTAAATAACAGGAAGCTATCTGGATTAAATTATTGTAAAACAGTAACTGAATCTTACATAATACCTCACCACCATTTGTGGACTGTTGAAGCGTTTCACAGATTGCTTTTCTACATTTGTTGAATTTTAAGCATTACAAAACCTGTCTTTTGCTAATAAGAACTTATCAGTTCAGCTCATTTGCATAGTGAAACTAAATATATATGCAGTTAATTTGCACATTTAAAAAAATGTATAAAAAGAAACCATTTTCCCTGCACACTGGGGGGGCTTTAAGTTGTACAAATAAGAAACTTTAACTTAAAGACAACCAGAAAAGCCCATGGATATATAAATAGGACTAATTGGTATTTGGTTTATAGCTACATGCTGACAACGATTAAGCTAATTATAATGTGTGTGGTGCTAAATTACTATCTTTTTAATACATTTTCTGAAACAGCAAGAACTCCAGAGAGGTTCTGGTTCAAAGTCTAGTTATTCTAAACGAGAATAGAGTTGAGATCGTTTCTGCAGTTAACACATACTAGCACAATTAATGTAGTAGTCACAAAACATTACATTTCATAATAAGGAAATCAAGCAAAGATGCTCAGTTTGGTAAACTAATATAGTTTTGAAATGTTTTTGCTATATTTTGGTCTTGAAAAATTGAGGTGCCAATAATTAGTTCTAAGGCAACATTTTGAGAAGACAAGGGGAAATTTGTTGTGGAAGGAATATGACTAGTATTTATCTACTGGCCATATTGGAAAAAAATACAGATTGATGCCAAGGATCTTTCATTCTTTCAAAGAGAGCACAAAAAAAAAAAAAAAAAAGAGAGAGAGAGATAGTTGTAAGCAGATTGTTTATATATTAAAACATTGTGTTACAATATAGATAAAATTATCCTTCTGGCTCCAGAGAGTAAGACTGAACACTGCCAAGACCCTTGTTAACTTTCAAACTACAAGAGCTTCATTCTGAAGGCATTAATGAGTCCATTCCATTCTATTCTATCATTTTGATTTATTGAAACCATATGTTAATTCAAATCTATTCAAACTACTGAAATTTACCAGAAGCAGAAGAGAAGAATTGTTTCTCTAATGCTCTTTGAGACCAAATATTTTTCAGTAATTTCGTGTCTAGCTTTACCGTGTAGTAGTTTCCTGCCAGTGGACATCCAGAACTAGTCCCTTTTTGTGTTGTGGAAATATTTAAGCATGCAAGATTTTAGTTATGCACATATTAGTGTGAATAAATAGCATTACGGACACCTGGTTTACTGAGTATAATTGAAAAGGGCTATAAAATTCGGTCTTGGAGAAAGATTCAAAGAATTTATAAACTTCATAGTTTTATACTGACTTCTCACACATTTTCTCAGAGTTAAAGTGATCATTTATTTGATGGCAAAGACATTCAGAATTTTAAGAAAAAATGTGTAAAAGGATTAAAACAGACATGCTACAGAGTCCCATTTCCCTAATCTTTCTTGCCTTCTTCTTTTTTCCTCTTCCTCCACCCTCCCACTCCCCCCCTTTTTTTTGTTGCTATGTTCCCCACTCTTGAACCTCAACTGACAAACCATCCCATTGCCATGGAGTTGATTCCAACTCATACTGTCCCTATAGGACAGAGTATTACTGCCCCATAGGGTTTCCAAGGCTGTAAATCTTTACAGAAGCAGACTGCCACATCTTTCTCCTGCAAAACGGCTGGTGGATTAGAACCTCCACCCTTTCGGATTGCAGCCGAGCATTTAACCACTGAGCCACCAGGGCTCCTTTGACAAACCACAAGGCTTGCAGATGACAGCTCTTTAAGTATCCTGGCAGTTGTCAGCTGCCGTTGTTTCGGCCCCCGACTCACGAGGACCCATGCACAACAGATCAAAATGCTGCCTGGTCCTGTGCCATCACCATGACGATCCCCATGATTGGTTGTGGTTCAGGCTATTGTGATCCATAGAATTTTCATGGGCTTATTTTTGGTAGTAGATCACCAGGCCTTTCTTTCTAGTCTATCTTAGTCTAGAAGCTGCGCTGAAACCTGTTCAGCATCGTAGAAACACGCAAGCCTCCGCTGACAGATGGGTGATGCCTGCTCATGAGTTGCATTGACCCAGAATGGAACCCAGGATTCCCGCGTGGAAGGTGAAAGTAAGAATTCTACCACCGAACCACCACTGCCCCCGTCTTGGTAGTTATTGGTGTGTAATTGTACCAACAATACAATCTTTCCTGCAAGAGGCAGAAAAAAAATCAGAATACTCTCCAGTCTTTGCATGGTTAGAGAAAAAACTGCTACCTGACGTAAACCACAAGGAACATACCCTCTCTGCTCCTCAGCCTATAACATTCCACTTCTGCTTCAACTAGAAGAGTTATCTGGTCTTCAGATGTCCTCTCAATTGTAGTAACTGACTATAAAGTCTTTAATCTCTTTCTGAGTCACTTGAATTATTCTCTTTAGATAGGTGATCGGGTCAAGAGGAGACTGGGAGCATTTTTTCTTTTTTTCCCCTTTCCTTTGACCCTTGTCTTACTTTGTTTGAACCTTGGGACCCAGAAAACTTGCATGGTTAACACTATTAACTTACAAATCAGTTTAATTTCGTGAGTGCTTTTAACTATCAAATCATGGATGTTGAACTACCAAAGTGTAATATATTTATATAAAGGTGGCAGAATACTGATGAGGACTAAGAATTAGCTTATTGTTTTACTAATGATTTTTAAGCATAAATTATCTCATTAAAAAATTCAAAACTGCAAATACACTATCAGAAAAAATATCTAGAATAAAGAAAACACACAAAATAAGGTTTAGTGTATATCTTTTTAATGTCATGAGTAAAACAAGAGAAAATGGAGCCCATTTTATTTATGATAAATCTGTGTAAAAGACAGTAATGTAGAACTAGATTTAGGCAGCATCAAAATTTTAGCACTACCTTTGTTGCTTTTGAGAAGCCAAGAGAAGCAAGAGTTAACCAAAATTACTTGGAAAAACTATTTTGCACAAATAAAGTTCTATCCCTAAAGCCAATTAATATTGGAAATGTAACCCATCACTTTATACTTTTTGATTTGGACCAATTTGGGAATATTTAGAGAGAGTTGTCAGAAGCTCCCAGGTGAAATGTATTTTAATAATACTTAACTTTTCTTTCATTCTAAAAGTTAGGGGCAGATCAAAAGCCAAAACTTAAAGTGACTCATGAGTGCAAACTCTGTATCACACACAGATAATGACTTATAATTGTTAGTATTCTATATGCTTAAAGTTTATCCACATAAATACAGGCGGTGCAAATGCTTTGTCCTTGACTATTAACCTCCAGGGTGGCAATTCAAACGCACCGAGAGGTACCCAGGAAGGAAAGGCCTGGTGATCTGCTTCCACTAAGATAACAGCCAAGAAAACCCTATGGAGTAGTTCTACTTTGTAACACATGGGGTTGCCATGAGTCAGAATTGACTCAATGGCAACTAACAAGAAAAATATATATATTTAAAGTTCTTCCAAATGTACTCATTGTTCTTTGGTGTACAGTAGAAATGTCAGATTGTATTATTCCCATCTCAGTAATGAAATGACTGTGATAAAGGAAATTAAGTGGCTTACACAAGTTACCCACATAGCCTGTAGGGGAATTAATACCAGAATCCAGGCATTCTGACAATACTACAGATAGAACATTCAGCTCTTTTAACCGAAAATAAATATAATGTGCAACCAGATAGTCTTACCAACCAAAAATTATTTTTAAAAAATTACATTACTTCTTGATATCATAGTTTCGATATTTAAATCTATTATAAGTATCAAAACATAAAGGACTTACGGTCTGCAAATAAACTGGAACACTCAATGAACACTCAATGAAATTTACTATATTTTGTAAGTTATTGGGAGGAAATATTCCCTAAATTTGGCATAAGCTGTTGCATGCTTTCTGCTAGTATTATTGAGAAAATGGTGTGCAAAAATATAATACTATTAGTGTAGATGAGATTCATACTAATATGGTCTATTTTCTTTGTATGTTCAACCACTTGTACCATGGTGCACTGCATCATGGAGAGACACTAATAGAAGAGCCCTCATTTGGCAATGTGTTTAGATGACATCCTAGTCAAGAGAATATCTGAGTTAGAACACCTGGCAAACCCAAGTAGATTCTAAAGCATCCCTCTAAGGCATACTTACATCTCAGAACAAATAACTGCTAGTTTCATTTCCCCAGAATGCATTCTTTAGATGGCTGAATCATTTTTATTGCATTTGCTTAAGCAAAATTAAATGAAATCTCAAAATTTTGATGGTGGTGGAAGTGGAAGAGAGATATTTAAGAAACTATTGGTACAATTAATGTTTAAAATTTACTTGTGCAAAAATTTTTACTTGATTTCCCAGCAACACATGTTAGTATAGCTTAGCTGTGGTTTGAACACACCCATTGTCTCCCTGGGAAGAAGACATAGCAATCTGCTTCTGTAAGGATTACAACTAGAAAACCTTATGGAGTAATTCTACTCTTTCACATGGGGTCACTATGAGTCAAAATACAATCAACAGCACCTAACAAAAAAAAAAAAAATCAGGTATCTTGTAGAAAGATCCTAGTGAAAGAGGCTATGGTGCATTAAACAGTAAGTCCTCAAATTGCTTATATTTATCAATGCAGAAAAAGCTGTTAGCTCCTGTTTCCCTATGATCCAATTAATAAGCATACTATGAACATTACCAGAAAATTAAAATTGATAATAAACAATTAGACAAAGAGAATTTTTTTGTGTGTTCTTAAAAATTATTTAACTTAGTTTTATGGATATAAAAATTCTTATCAGTGACTATAAATATAAAAACACAGCAGTTGAGAAAGCTAGGTTGTAGTTCAAGACAGACTGTCACTTCCCAGGTGACCTCATTCAACTGTAAAATTAGATGATAAGACTTGCGTGGCTTGTAGAAAGAAGGGAAAAGTAGTCTTTGGAGGATTCAAACATCTGGGATTTCTAATTGTTTATGTATGTTCTAGATGTGCTGGGAGGGATTGCTAACCCCTCCACACCCACTCACCTTTCCATCCGTGGGAACAACAGGGTCTGAAGAAGGGAGTTCCATTCCCTTCCATGACAGGCAGGAGAATACACGTTAAAAGCTAATATATCTCTTTTATGATTCGGGTAGGCCCATTGAGGTTGGGCAGGAAAGAAATCAAATGCTTCTTACACACTAATTGGGGTCCATTGACTCTTAGAGCAGACAGGCTCCTTACTAATTGGAAAAAAAAAGTTTTACCTTTATGAATATGGATTTAGACTGTAGCTAAAAGATAAGTTAACATCTATTTTTGATAGATGTGCTTACTTCAATAGCTTCATTTGTTAAAGGAATAGCAGACCAGAGTCACACAGGTGAGAATGTTGATCAGGAACCGCTAATCGTATGCTTTGCTTCCTTCACCCAGTGGGCTGTCACGCGTCTTCAAACTTTGACGTTGAATATTGATGGATATCGTTGTCTGGGCAAATCTGAGGAAGCTACTTGAGCCCACAACACATCCACATGGAGCAATGTATGTGGATAACAATAACAATTACAAACAAACATTGTTATTACATGCCAGTAACTCTTCAGGCAATTGTCTGTAATGATTTAATGTTCACAGCAATCTAATGATGTAGATACTATCACTGTTCTCATTTCCCAGATAAAGAAATGTGGGCATAGAGGTTAAATAACTTGTAAATGGCCATAGACTGGCAGAGCTCGGATAGGCACCGAAGCAGTTTGGAAACGGAGCCTGTTCTCTTCACATTCTGATATATAAACACGATGATGAGAATGGTATTTATTGATCAGTGACTATGTGCAGGTAGTGAGCTAAGCCCTTTGTATGTATTAATCTATCCTATCCTTATAATAACCCTCTTAGACAGGTAAAAGTGAAGAAAGTGAAGGCAAACATTTAATAAATCCAGGAAGTGAGATTTCATCCTGTTGAGAGGATTGGAGTTTTTCTGAGGGAATGATAGTGATATTTGGAGGGAAAGATCCAGTGCAGATGGTTCTTTGAGAAGGTATATGTACCTATGAGAGGAGAAAAAAAAAAGGGAAGATTAGAGGAGTTATCCAGAATAGGCTTCCTTTTCTATGAAAGGCTAAAGTATTCAGATTCCTTCCATATTGGGACTCAGAAAAGTCAAAGTTGGCTAGAACTTCAAGATTTTCTAGCTTATATGAAAGTTCCCTTCTGAAGTTGTCTTAATGCTTTGGTAAAGAAAAGTGCTGGTGTACCGAAATGTTGTGTGCTGGCTTTGGGAAACAAAAGGGAGAATTGAGTGCTTCTCCATATTCAAGCAAAGTGGGACGGCAGCCCATCAAGTAGCCTATGACCCGAGTTCCCCCTTGTTATGGGCAGTAGCAAAAGACAGTCCACTGCAGAGATAGGGGATATGCAACAAGAATAAGAGGTGACAGCATCCAACTTTTTACTTTTTACAAAAAAGTAGGAAAATGAAGGGAGATCAGTGAACATCTGGGCTGCACTTACTTGGTAAATGTGTTACATAACAGTTTTTGTTAATTAAACTACATAATATGAGATGTGAGTACATAAACTCATGCTGCATTTTCGGTATCTTTAGGAGTCCTGCTAAAGAAGAAGAAATATACATACATAAATACTCTCTGAAGTTAACTACCTAGGTGAATTTATAAAAATAAAATTTCCACATACACTTTTATAGAATTCATTAATTCTTTACTGCATATTAAGTGTAGATAATCCTGTATAGTCTGTCTACATCACATAGTTGAATTTAGTTTAATTTAATTTAATTTAGTTTTGTTGAGAATAAAATGAGATGCTATATGTGATAGGCTATATACATACATGTAACATATTACAAGTGGCAGTGAACTGGAACGACTTGAGATTATTTTATTTTTCTTCTTTGATAAGTATTAATACACTTACTTCAAATCTAAACAGAAAAATGTTCTGCCTTTAATCAAGGTTATTTTGGTTGCAAGAAATAGACTATCACTTTAGCGTTCCCACAAGAAAATAAGTTAATTGGAAGGTACTAGGTTATCTCATAGAGTCCCAATAGGATCAGGCTTCCTAAGAGATAGAGCCAGGAATTAAGAAGCTCCAGGAACAAAGACAGGCCTCTTCTCTGTTCAAAATTTCTCTTCCCATCTGCTTTACTCCTCACTTTGAAGCAAGGTTGGTAGTGTATGGCTAGCCCACTGTAGGTACCAGATCCTTCCATCAAACGAGAAACCACAGCTGAAAAATGTCTCTTTTTAATTATAAATGTCTAAAGAGATAATATGATTGGCCCAACTTGGTTGAGCTATTATCCCCTGGTCAATGAAATATGATGGGAAATGGGGTTGGACAGTGTGTAGGATCATGTTGGAGAAACTCGATGTAGAGAGACAACCCCTTTTGGTAAAGAGGCAGCACTCAGAGAAACATGGAGTAGGTCATGGATTAAGCATGTCTTCTGAAAGATAGCAGTATAATCTAAAAAGTATTCCTAAAAAAAATCTCTCTTTCTTTATTTTTACACACATATATACCCACACCAATTCATAAATATATATACTAATAATGAGGAAGGATGGGATCAGTTACATTGAAATTGCTGCTGACTTCCTTTTACTACCTGTCTAGACTTGCTCCCTTTGAACTAGACATTATGCTCCTATTAATGCAACCTCAGTTTATAATTGCATTTAAAATAACAATAATAATAGCTGTGGGTGGTAGATTAAAATTTTGTTCAGCAAATATTCTGTCTCTCCTCACCTTCTAGGGGAGACATATTTTCCTATCCCACTGATGTTGGACTTGTCCCTGTGACTTGGTTTGCAATGGGATGTTAGCTAACAACACGTGAGCAGGGTCTTAAAATACACGTGTGCGAGTGGGTTTGCTCACTTGTGCTCCTGCCTTTGACTGCAAGATGGCCATGCTTTGGGTAGCCAATGGTACAAGGAGGATGAGAGCTATGTCGAAAAGAGATAGACCAGTCCCACAGCTTGTAACCAAGTCTAGATGAGTCCAGCTTAGGTTACCCAAATCCCAACAATGAGCAATGAGACATACAAACAAGAATTACATCCTTGTTGAATGCTACTGAGGTTCAGCAAGAAAATGAATATTATACAGCCTACATGCGTTGTACTAGGAACATTATTTCATTTCGTTTACTATTCCCTTCACACTGTAGACTCATATTAAGTTTGTGGTAAGTTAAATGCCCGTATTTTTATCATATAACATCTACTATGTCAGGTTTTAATTTATCTTTCATAAAAACTGAATGCATTCAACTTACCTATAGTAAATACCTTATTAGTTATATTGTCATTCATGCCTCTTTTTCTTCTTCTTTTTGACTTTCTTAGGCTTTCTGATAGACCAAAATATTCTCTGAGTTCAAATTCTCCTTAACTCTAAGGATTGTTTTTGTTTGTTTGTTTCATAGCTGAATATAAATTCAACTCTGATTTACAATTTTTAAGGAATACTTTTCTATATAGATTCTAAGTACTGCAGTTTTTGTACAGTTATGAGTAAGGTTTGTAAATACTGCCAAAGAATAGAAATATGGTAGGTAGACAGAATTTAAACATCTCTTTTGAGTTTTTTTCTTTACTTCTGGCTTCTACTCGACTTCCTTCAGTGATCATTCAATCAATAAATTTTTTTTTTTTAGAATTTTCAGTGGTTGACTTAGATTAGTGTGATTGCGAGAAATGTACTGGCCTTCAATACAGTAACAGTTGATCCACCAGTCTCTTGCTTTATAAATACTTTTTTAAATGCCTCTCTAAATAAAAAAAAACTTTCAAAATCAAGTGCATTAAAGAAAATAATTTCATGGAAAGATATCACATGAAAAATATCATGGATTGAATTATGTCCTCCAAAAATGTATGTCAACTTGGCTAGGCCATGATTCCCAGTATTGTGTGACTGTCCACCATTTTGTCTTCTAATATGATTTTCCTATGTGTTGTAAATCCTACGTCTATGATGGTAATGAGGCAGGATTAGAGACAGTTATGTTAATGAGGCAGAACTCAATCTACAAGATTAGGTTGTGTTTAAGTCTATCTCTTTTGAGATATAAAAGAGAGAAGCAAGCAGAAAGACATGGGGACATCATACCACCAAGAAACAAGAGCCAGGAGAATAGTGCGTCTTTTGGACTCAGGGTCCCTGCATTGAGAAGCTCCTCAACCAGGAAAGATGGATGAAAAGGACTTTACTCCAGAGCTGACAGAAAGAGAAAGCCTTCCCCTGGAGATGGCATTCTGAATTCAGACTTCTAGCCCCCTAGATTGTGAGAATAAATTTCTCTTTGTCAGAAATTCCACTTGTGGTATTTCTGTTATAGCAGCACTAGA
>NW_004443939.1:30842923-30867950 GCF_000243295.1 Trichechus manatus latirostris | reverse complement strand
ACTTCTAGCCCCCTAGATTGTGAGAATAAATTTCTCTTTGTCAGAAATTCCACTTGTGGTATTTCTGTTATAGCAGCACTAGATAACTAAGACAAAAAAAAAAAAAAAAAATTCATTTACATCTATAACTGAGTCAGTGTAACTGGATTTTAGCCTAGTGAAGAGCTGATTTAAGGCACTGTCTAAGCTGGGTAGGTAATTCCAATATTATTTTGATCCAGGAACTTTTTAGCATTTAAGCAAGGAAGAGAAATAATAACAATTAATGATTTTCACAAAGATGTGCTTTTTTAAACAGGCTCCAAGTGATCACATTTTATATGCTGTGTTCCTTAAACACAGTTCTCATGAATTGGATGTTGGAAATCTGAAGAAAATAATTTGCACTGAGTATTCAGAAAAGAATATGGAGTGCCTCATTAAGAAAAATAGGACCTACTTTTTGTTTTTAAATTTAAGGGTGATGCTGAGAGTGTAGAAAGTAACTGTAGGAAAAATTGGCAGAAGTGCTTCACAATTAAGTATCATTAATAGCATACAAATTCTGTTCTAAATGCATTTAGGAGAACAATGATATTTTCATTTATACAGTTACATGCCCACCCAACCGCATGTAAAGCTATATAGTTGTATGTGCCTGAAAGATCAATCCTTAACATCTGTGTCTTTTCAACAATATCTGACCATTAGGGAGCTACATCTCCCTTGTAGTTACTGGGGAAACAATGACAGAACTCAAGCCAGGAATCAATTAAACTAAGGAGACTGTTCCATATCTTTGTTTTCTGGGAAGAGAACAGGTGTTTAATAATTTACATAAATTATGCAAAATCTAAAGCATTTACAGTAACTAGACACTTAGCAGCAGACATGAATGAAGAGGTAAATTGGCTGATGATGTTCTGCATTATAGCGGTGGCTGCTAACACTGCTATTGTTACGGGTCTGTTAGCATTTCCATTAGAAACACTCTTTTTCAGGGGTTTATATTTCAGACGAAAAGCTACCTTATGACCCTTGCCTGGTAATATATCTTTTCTGTAAACTAGATACTTTGTGTATGTGGAAAATTATTTGAATTATATTTAAGTTATCGAAACAAGACAGTAATGGAATTTGACTTTAAAATCTTTTGTTTAGCTAATACTCAGAAAGGACTCCAACTGAAGAATATATTTAAAAGTCATTTAAAGTCTGTAATGTGAAGTTGAATTTTTTGTTAATATGATACAAATGACATCAGGTACTTTATGTCAAGACAGGAATATAGTACCCAAACCAGTAAAGTTGATCATTCAATCAATAAGATTTTTTTTAAAGAGAATTTTCTATGTGTTTTGTAATATGCTAAGTTCAGTAGGGAATACAAATAATAAAATATCTGCCTAAAATAAACACGCAGCCTAGTTGAGAGATAAAACATAGATACTTCTAACAATAAATGAAAAAGACAACTGTGTATATAACTACATCTTATGCTGATACAACAATAGACTGTTGAATTATTTGTCATAGTAAAATTTACTATCTCAGTAGATTTTTCTTTTTTTCCCCTCATAAATAACTTTCAGCTGGTTGGCCAACACATGAAATTTTAGAGCTCAACCTCACAATTCATACGTGCTGCTGAATTCTTGCCAGGTATGCCAGAGCCTTGAAAATCTCTAGGGAAGTAAGCCCTTAGGAATAAGACACCTTTGTTTCCTGATACCCAAAAGGTTTAATATTCCTTTAACTTTACATGATTTAGACAAGTTAAATATATTCTGTGTGTCCTGGGAATTTTAAACTAATTTGGCAAAACTGAAACCCTATTTCAATTCAAGTCTCCAACTACTCTGTACTTGTACCAGTGCAGCTAAACATAGTTGGAGGAAGACACACAAGTACAATGACTGGTCTCATTACACATTCACGACCATGAACCTCAAGAAGGTACTTAATATAGCCAGACATTATACCATATGTCCCATGTCTCTCCATTTTACCACTCTGATGACTATTTCCCATTTCTCTTCTCCAACCCCAACACCTCCTCCTTTACCCTCATTCTCAGCTGAGACAAAGCCTTTAGAAGATAATTACCACCCACATAAACCAACCTCCTACACTGTTTCTGCACTTACACACTCTGCGTTTCTACCTGTTTCTGTAAGCCAACCCCTCTCCTTATATACTAGATTCAATCCCTTCATACTTACTCAAAGAAATATCTCTAGCAATTCTCCCTTCTAGCTCCTATATCATCATATTTCCCCCCACATTGTACTGAATAATTTCCTTGAGAATATATGCATAAAATTATTTCTGCCATTAAAAAACAAAAACAATACTTTCCCTTTATCCCTCTTCCACCACCAACTACCATCGCATGTCTTTTCTCCTTTTGCAGCAAAATTCAAGAATTATCTCTATTCACTGTCACCTATTCTCTTTCTATTCTCTCTGAAATGTAATTGAATCAGGCACTGGACTTTACCTCTCCGTCAAAATTGCTCGTGTCCATGCTGCTAATGACTTCCCTGCAGCAAAGTTCCATGGACGTTCTTATCTCTAACTGTAACAGTCAGGGACATTTGATACAGTTGATCTTTTCTTCCTTCTTGATGCACTCTCATCTGGCTTTCAGTACACCACATTTTCTTGGTTTCCCTCCTATCCCACATCTTTGTCATCATTACTGTTTCCTTTTCTTTTTCTTAATCTCTTATTATTAAGAGTGGTCAGTACTTTATCATCTCCACTACCTATACTCATTCTCTTGCTGACCTTATCCTATCTCAAAGCTACAAATAAAATCTATATGTGGATGATGTCTAAATTTACATCTCCATCCCAGACCTGTGTCCTAAACTCCAGACTTGTACATCCATCTACCTACTTGATTTTTCCACATGGTTACCTAACATGCAAATCAAATTCAGCGTGTCAGGAACAAAACTCCTGATTTTCCTTTGATGCTTGCACTTTTCAAAGCCTTTCCCAACTCTGTTAAGACGGTGACTCTTCCTTTCACTCACTCAGGCCAAAAATTGTGGAATCATAGTTGATTACTTTCTTTCTCTTATATCACACATAATTTTGGCATGAAATCATTTTTCTCTGTCTTCAGAATGTATTCATAATCTGACCACATTTCACCACTACCTCCACTGCTATCGTTGTGGGTCAGGCCACCATCATTTCTTACCTGGATTAATGCAATAGTCTCCTTACAGGCATCTATGTTTGCACCCTTGAATCAATTTATAACACAACAGCCAGATGGAGCTTTTAAAAATGTAAGTCAGATAATGTCTTCCTCTGATTGAAACCCTGCAAGAATTCTTATTTGATGCAAAGAAAAGTCAACATCCTTAAAATAGCCTATGAGATCCTACATGATACCTGCCCCCCCATCTCCTTATTTCTAGTTCTTCTCCAGTCACGTGGATCTTCTTGCTATTCCTGGAAAATGCCAAATGTTCTCCTATGGTAGAGGCTTGGCAGTGGCTATTCCTTCTTGGAATGCTGTTTCAACAGTTTTCCATGTTGCTTATTCCCTCATCTCTCTTGAACCATTGCTCAAATCTCTACCTATGGGGCCTATGTGACCCTGCTTAGTACTACAACCTGACCCTTATGTCTAGCATTCCTGGTCCTCCTTCTTTACTTGTTCTTTTAACACAGCATTTATCACTTCATATGCTATGTACTTTTCTTATTTATTATGGCTTTTATTTATAGTCTGTCTCTCCAGTAGAATGTAAGCTCTATGACGATGAAGATCTTTGTTGTATTCATTGATACACCCCAAATTCTTAGATATAGTATCAGGTCACATCATAGATATTAAATAATTATTTGTTGGAATGAATGAAGGAATTGACAAAGACTGGGACAAAGAGTGTTTATATCTGGGATCACATATGGTGAGAATCAATAGCCATGAAATGCCAAAGAGCATATTTCTTATCATGGAAATAGTTTGCCTGAGAATAAAGTCAACGTGGGAGAAAGTTGAAACAAGAATGCTTGTCTCTGAGAACATTATCTGAACACTGCCACCCAGCTGTATCAAAAGCCAGCAAACTCCTCGGCACACATCAAGATAAGTGAACCTCTGATTTTGTTTTGTTTTTTCTTCTCTTTCTTAGCTTGATGTAGATTTGAAATAGATGCCTGTTACTTCTGCTAAAAGCTAATTTAAAAAAGGAAAAATCATGACTCACAGAGAGATATAAAAATGAACATGTATAAAAGATTACATTTAACTCATTAATGAGAAAACTGGCGAGGTGTTACAATCAATTCAAAGGAAAATCCAGAAAACAGACACATTTATATAGATGGGATATATTGAAATGAATGTGTGTATTGAGGCAAAACTAACTTCTTCTATACTGATAAAGGAAAGTTAATTGAACCTGTACCAGACAAAACAGAATTCTATAGACAAGAATAATTTTGCATTTCTCTCAGTTATCTATAATTTAGAGTTATAAAACATTGTTAGCTGCCATCGAGTTGGTCCCCAACTCATGGCAACCCAATGCACCATGAAATAAAATGTTGCCTGGTCCTGCACTATGCCCATAATTGGTTGCGGATTGGACCATTGTGATCCATAGGGTTTTCACTGGCTGATTTTCAGAAATAAATTGCCAGGCCTATCCTCCTAGTCTTTGTATGGAAGCTTATTGAAACCTGTTCAGCATCGTAGCAATACATAAGCCTCCACTGACAGACAGGTGGTGACTGCACGTGATGAGATGGCCAGAAATTGAATGAACCTGGGTCTCCACGTGGAAGGTGAGAATTCTACCACAGAAGCACCAATGCCCCAAAGTTGTAAAATATAAAAGCCCAAACCAAACCCATTGCCATCGAATCAATTCCAACTCATAGCCACCCTACAGGACAGAGTGGAACTGCCTCATAGGGTTTCCAAGGAGCAACTATTTGATTTGACCTGCCAATCTTTTGATTAGCAGCTGAGTTCTTTACTGAGCCACAGAATCAAATAACCCAGTGGGATGTGCTATGCATAGTTTTCTATTGAAGCACAAAGTTTCTCTACACTTCCAACAATATCAGATTATCTGTCATATTGATTAAAAAAAAAAACTGTATATTTTACATTAAAAACTCTGCATGAATACTTTTATTAGTTTCCTATTCCTTCTGTTTCCTATTGCATGTGAAAGCTGGACAATGAATAAGGAAGACCTAAGAAGAATTGATGCCTTTGAATTATGGTGTTAGCAAAGAATATTGAATACACCATGGACTGCCAGGAGGATGAGCCTATCTGTCTTGAAAGAAGTACAGACAGAATGCTCCTTAGAAGCAGGGATGGCGAGACTTCCTCTCACATACTTTGGACATGTTATCAGGAGGCACCAGTCCCTGGAGAAGGACATCATGCTTGGTAAAGTAGAAGGTCAGCGAAAAAGAGGAAAATCCTCTATGAGATGGATTGACACAGTGTTGCAACAATGGGCTCAAACATGGCAGTGATTGTGAGGATGGCGTAGGACCGGGCAGTGTTTCGTTCTGTTGTACACGGGGGTCGTTATGAATCAGAACCAACTCAACCGCACCTAACAACAACAACATTGCTGCTGTAACAAATTACCACAAATCAGTGGCTTAAAACTACTCAAATTTATTATCTTACAGTTCTAGAGGTCAGAAGTTCAAAATGGGTTGCACTGAGCTAAAATCACAATATTGTCAGGGTTGCATCCTTTCTGGAGGCTCTAGGAGAGAATCCCTTTCCTTGGCTTTTCCAGCTTCTAGAAGCTGCCTGCATTCCTTGGCTTGTGGCCCTTTCCTCCTTATCCAAAGCCAATGACATGGCATCTTCAAGTGTCTTTCTGACTTAGACCTCCTCTTCTGCCTCTATCTTTCACTTTAAAGGGCCATTGTGATTACATTGGGCACACATGGATAATCTAGGATACTCTCTTTATTTTAAGGTCAGCTGACTTGAGACTTTCATCTATAACCTCAATTTCCCTTCGCTATGTAACAGAACATATTTACAGGTTCTGTGAGTTACAATGTGGAAACCTGGGGGGACTATTATTCTGCCCAGAAGTCCCTGGGTGGCACAAAGGGTTAAGTGCTCTATTACTAGCCAAAGGTTGGTAGTTCAAATCCATGCAGAGGTGCCTCAGGAGACAGGCCTGGCTATCTGCTTGCAAAAGGTCAGAGCCTTGAAAACCCTATGGAGCAATTTTAGTCTGCACATATGAGATTGCCATGCATTGAAATGGACTTGACAGCAACTATCAACAATTATTATGCCCAACACCAGAATAGAATTATTTAATTTTTAGAGATTTCATCTAGTTTAGATCTGAAATATTATACTTAATCATTATCATATGTTCAGAAAGTTCAAAATTAATCCTTGTAATGAGAAAAGAACATACCTAGATTATTATCTATTCATTTAAGATAAAATCTTAAGGGATCTATAGTACCCCATATGTGTGTTCATAAAATGCGGTGTGCAATTTTTGCTTTTGTTGTTTTAATGAAAAGAAAGCTCACTTCACTTCCTCTGTTAAGACATTTACACCAAAACTCATCACCAGATAGTAATAATTTAAAATATCGTACATCTTTATCTACAGAAATAAAACTGTTCTCAAACTTTTATACAAAATACAGTATTTTTTGCACAAATAACAAGCATGTTCTACTTTTTTTTTTTTTTGCCAACTGTGTCCTCCCCCCAGCAAGGTATTTTTGTAAGCGCTCTATGCTAATTTGTTTTTTTTTAACAGCAAAAAAAACTACCATAGCATGCTTACGAAAATACTTCGTGGGAGGAGGGCATGGTTGGCAAAAGAAACATAGAACATGTACCTTATTTGCATAAAAATATGGTAGAACACTTTCCAGCTGAAATTTCCGTGTAATACCTCCCAGTTCTCTTGTCTCATGTTGTAGCAAGATGTGCTCACAAGCATTAGTTGGCAGTTTCAGGAATCTTCTCAAGGTTTCTTGAGATAAACTGCTTGAGTTGGCCTGCTACTTTTGTTCTCCAACAAGCTTCAAGGATTCACAAATGCCATTCAATCCAGTAGGTCCACCACAGGTAGAATAAAGATCATGTACATTTGACGAAACAATTGGTTTCATGAGCAGTTGTCTCATGAAAAAAGAGAGGAGAAAATATGACACTTTTCCCCAATACCAGATGCTACCCATGAGGTAGTTTGGTCCAGGCAAACTAATTCTTTCTCAGAACTGAATGGCACTCATAATGGAGATGGTTGGTATCCGTCAGCAATTGCTGACTTTGCAAAATCTTAGTCGCTAGCCCTAAGGGCAAACCGTGGTTTTGCATGCCATCTACTCCACTTATACATGCTTACAACCTGCAACTGAATCTTCCTCTAAGGTTTTAAACAGATTAAGGGTAAATGACATTGAAAAAAAAAAAAAGGAAACACCATGAGAAGGGTACTATCAGTCCTTTGTCATATGTATTTTTAAAAAGTATTGTTTTAATAAATATTTGCCCAAAGCTAAAAAATATTATCCATTCACCTTAAAGATAAAGAATGAACATTAAGACAGTTCATACTTTGTTTTTGCTGAAACTTTACCACCTCATCTTTACATTTCCAAAACGTCAAAAACATTTCCTGGGAAGTGTGTCTGGTAGCCAAACAAAATTCGTTGCTCCTTTCTCCAGAAAAAAAAAAAAATGTATATTTTGATGACATTATAAGCATATTAAGTTTAAAAAAAAAAGACACCTCCCTCGCCATACGTATATAGATATGTCAATAAGAAAATAAGACTCAAACGCTAACGCAGGGAAAGGAAACCTCATTTAACAAAATTGCTTTTAAATATTAGAGTGAACTGAAAAGTTGGAATCACTTTAACTTTATGTCAGTTAGTGAATTAACATTGCCTTCTCTCCTTCTTTCTTTTTCTCCTTATTGGTCTCATTATGAAGCAGTCTATCGATAGGCCTGTTGCAAGGACTGAGCAGGAAAGTAAGTAAAATTTCAACCTTTTAGGTCATTAATCAACATCAACCTTTCAGTCTTCTTAGTTTTTTTTCTGGAATAAGACAGGATTTAAATAAATAATTAACAATATAAACACCACAATCTTCCTCATTAAGGAAGAGAGGCAGTGAGAGCAAATGTTACGTCATTTAAGACCCTTGCCCGGTAAAAAAGTAATAACCGAGAATGTTTATAATGCTGTTTTGTAGCATTCTCAGTGATAGACCATGCTCAATCTACTGGTTTATTCTCTTTTTACCTCCAAATTGATTTAGGATTTTTTACTTCTATGTTTTGTATCTGGCTTCCATTTCCCTACCCCGTTTATAATTTCATTTATTTCTCAAATTCTGCCTCCTCTCTGAAGTATCCCCAACTATCTTAAGTTGGATTTCCTTGGGAGCTGAACCTAAGAACTTGGTGGTGGTTTACTTGGGAAGCGGCTCCAGGAAACATCAGTAGACAAGTGCAAAAGTGAGAAAGGGAAACGAAGACTCCAAAACAGTGTATGTCGACGAGCAGGTACATCTCTGGCAACTGAGGCTCCATCCAGCTGGGGACTTCCGGTAGATGGTAGAGAACATTCTTGAATTGTTCCACCTGGAAGGTGAGCAAGCTGAGATATTTATCCACTAATTTTCTCCTGTCATTAGCTTGGAGGTAGGGCCAAAACTAAATAAAAATAAACCAAATCCCTGGCGGTGGAGTCAATTCCAACTCATAGTGACCCTGTAAGACAAAGTAGAATTGCCTCATAGGATTTCCAAGGCTGCAATCTTTATGGAAGTAGACTGCCACATCTTTCTCCCTCAAAGTGGCTGGTGGGTTCAAACTCGCCAACCTTTTGGTTAGCAGCCGAGAACGCTTAACCACTGCTCCAGCAGGACTCCTGGAGATAGGGCAGAGAGAGGGGCAGATTATCCAATAGGAAAGGGAAGAATGGTGCTTACCTTGATTACTGGGTCATCTACCCTTGTCAGGGATTGTAAATTTGAAAAGAGTCTTTGATTCTGATAGGAAGGTGCTGTGGGATTGGGAGAGAGACAGATACCAGCCATACCTAGAAGCAGAATTTTTGGTGTGGTGAAAAAGCGTGAAATTGTTCGTTACAGAAGATCTGGTAAGCAAGGTAAGCATCATGTTATTTGCCTATCAGATAATCTGCCCCTAGGCTGAGATAATTAATTCCACAGTACATCTGGCTTTCCAGCTTCATCTCTGTAGCTACAATGGTCAGAGTTACAATTTATAGTAGGGGGCTAAGGTGGCGCAATTGTTAAGTGTTCGGCTGCTAACCTCAAGGTCGATGTTTCGAATCCACCAGTTGCTCTGAGGGAGAAAAATGTGGTAGTCTGCTTCCTGTAAATATTTACAGCCTTGGAAACCTTATGGGGCAATTCTACTTTGTCCTATTTGGTCACTATGAGTCGGAATCCACTCAATGGCAATGAGTTTTGGTGATGAGGGGGTGGGGGCAGGGAATAAATCCTGAGGGAATATGGGCAGAGTACTGAGACCATGTGTCCCCAGTTATTTGCAATTATTTTTATCGTTTGGATTATAGAAACACATGTACACACAGCTACGTACACACCTCTAACCGTCTCAGCTGGTAAAGTCAGGACAGAAGAGTGGTAAGGTCTAAAGCATAGCTTTGATGCCAGATTGCCTGGAATCAAAAGCCTAACAGGCTGTGTTGCCTTGGGCTAGTTGTTTAAACTCTGAGCCTTACATAACTCATCTGTAAAACCTGAATGATACTACTTTATATCCAGGGTCATTGTGATGATTATATATGAAAATTATGTAAAGAACTTAGTAAAAGCAGGCAACCCACAAATGCTGATAGCTTCCCTTTGACCTCTATGTGTTCTTCACAGCTCATAGTGCATTTTAGTCTTCTCGAAAGTTTGCTGTGTCTTGCATATGCTCAGTCCAATTTATTGAAGTATGGAGACATTTAGAAGAAAATTCTAACCTTAAAGATGTAACTGAGTAATATTTTTTTCTGCTCCACTTTTCTCACCCCTTTCCTAATTCCTCTGCCTCATACAAGTAGAACACCAATCTCGAACGAACCACAGAATGAAGTAATGGGATAGGAGCACCCTCTTAGCCTGTGTTAGAATCTTTTCTAGGCCTTTTCCTGGGTGTAGCCTTTTTGAACTTCCATAGTGCTCGCGTGGTAGCATAGCTTTTGGACTTTCATAGAGGCCCTATTGTGTTTAGAAGGTTGGACCCTTGGGGAGTCCTTACTCTAAGCATCTGGCTGTTTATTGTAGGGACAGTCAGTCTGTCAATTCTGTGAAAGTAGGGGCCAGGTTGTTCTGTTGCCCATGGTTTCCATGGTACACTTTGCTTAGCATGTGATTGTGAATTCATGAATTAAGAGAGGTCTAGGTATATGGGGGAGTTCTACTGTGTCCTGTAGGGTCGCTGTGAGTCAGAATTGACTCAACGGCAACAGGTTTGGGTTTTTTTTTTGGGTTTGGGTATATATACTGTGACTTATCAAAGCTGTGAGATATTGATAAAGTTTCCAACATCTTCATCAGTGAAGTGGGATAATAGTACTTACCTTGAAAGGTTGTTGCAAGACTCTGATGGGATATCATATGCACAATACTCAATATACACAGTAGTAGGTTTGCAATAGACATTAGTTTCCTTCCTATCCAACTCTTAAAGTTGTTCCTAAGAGAAGTAATGATATAGTTTTTAATGTTAATTAAAATATGGGAGAAACAAGAGCATCCCTCTTGATATAGCTGTATTTTTGTTTGTTTCTTAAAAGTTCCAGTGTTCTCTGGTGAATTTTAGTACAAAAAAAACCAGAAATGCCTTAGCACCATATGCTGGCTGGCTTTTACTTTGCTTTATTTTTCAAAAGATACCTCTTATCACATTAGTGCAAAGCCCATTTCAAAATGCAGTACAGAAGTCTTTTGCAGTCTGTAACAAATTGTTAAAAAAAAGAAAAAAGGTTTAAATGAGCTATTAAAAAAACAGGAGTTTGTTGAGTTGAATAAAAGCTCCCCTTGAAAATGTGGTTTCTAACAGGAAAAAAAAAATCTACATGAATGTGTTTACTGGTAAAGCTTGTTTGATTATCCCCACCTGATGTGTCTCACCCCATGGTCACTGGAGGATAGATTATATAATGTACATTGGTTTTGAAAACATATAATCCATTCTTCTTTGCTACAGTGCTTATATTTCATGCTGACACATTCAGCTAAAACTCTGCTCTTTATTTTGGCTTACTTGATGGTCTGGGAAAGGAAAAAGGACATTAGTGTCTCCATTTTTGCTCTCTTGGATACCTTTTAAAGCAATCTCTTTTCAGTAATGGACAAATAATTTGAAATATATATATACATATTTACCTTTATACACGTACATTTCTTTTTTGTCATTGATAACTATCCTATGGACTATCCAATTAATAATATAGTGTTCTGTACTCTTATGAAGAATGAAGCATGTGTTTGTCCTTATGTGTACCAATGTCTGATTACTATCATTCCTAAATCTTTTCACTTGTGTATGCCTTCCATTTCCACCTGTGCAGAAGCTCTGTCTTTTGCCAATCTTGCATTGCCCAAGAATACTTCTTCGTAGGGACTTAGTAATTCAGGTTGTTTCTTGTATAAAATAAATATTTAATATTGTTAGATATGTAGAGCAGAATCAATTAAATTACCATTGAGCCAGACAGAATGTATTTGAGCAGGTCATTGATTGTTGAGTATCATGATAGCATTGATTCAGCTTTGGCAGCTCATGCCCATTGGAAAAAATATGCACACGGCTGTCAGAGATTATGATTCAGTGTTATTCAGTGCTTTTATAGACACGACTAAAAAATAATATGCTACATGGATGACAAAAAACTACGGTCTCAAATCAGTCGAGTTGAGTAATGGATCTAACAATAAAGTTTATTTGCTCAAAACCTTGACTAAGAAAACTCATCCCCTCATATAGCCTTACTTTAATAATGGCTTCCCTTTATCTGTGCTTTGATTGAACATTACCCTTTTAGTATGACACAAATGTGGTGATAAAGGAGAAAAGGCATGTCTGTGGAGCTGGCCTGATCAGTTCTATCAACCATGGTGATCAATGGAGCTAAGACGTTACAGGCAGATTACATTCACTTCTGGAATTTATTCCAAGTATTTAGCAATTGACCTAGGAAGAGACCACGGAACCATTTATACTTTATCAGCAAGGGAGGAGAATGTGTCCCAGGTCAGCCATCTTCACAAAAGAAAGATTGCCAGAAGAATCTCTTCAATCTGTTTTGCGAATATAGGAAAACCTAGATGACATATTCATGGGTTATTCTCTTTATTTTATCTAATTTTTTTTTCAAAAGGAGAGTTTTTTTCATAAAGCATATTGAGTTTAAGAAGATTGGTAGAGGGCTGCTTACACTGTTTATTTATTACTACATTTTGTGATTATATATTTTCTTTCTCTGGACAATCTATTAGTCTTTATGTCCTATTGAATATACTGTAAATTTGAGGATAATCACTTTATCAATTTTGTGTGTATGTGCGTATGTTCTCTTTCCTTTCTGTTCCATTTCCTAAAATTAGTATGGTGATCCATATAGAGTAGATTCACAAGAAGTCATTCACTGTGTGAATCTATTCTGTCTAGATAAACATAATTTTGTAACTTTGAAACTGTCAAATGCTTATAAGGGACCTCACTTTCACAGTTACTGATGCATCCACCAGCCAAGAAATGCTTATTTAAACATTAAGAAGTCCTTCTTGCTTGATGGGTATAATTATGATGTGCTGAAGGTTTTAGCTTGGGCTTTTAGCATGCATTTGTATGGAAATCCTGTTTTCCAATATATTATTTTAGAATATGTTACACCCCATAGTTATTCATTGCATTCACATCCATAGTCCCTGTAGACTTCGTATTACATACTTTATGAGCATTAGTGCAACAAGATCTATTACTTAAATACAATACCAAACTTTTCTGGCATAGTCAAGCATATCACAAATAGCTTAATGTGAATTCCTATAATTGTATTTTTTGTATAATTCCTAGCTACAGAGCGCAAATTTTACATGAACTTTCTACAAGAACATGGATAGCTTCAATTCTCTAATTCTTTCCCTTTAGAAAGAGGTTCCATCAATATTCATTCAAGTTGGAAGAGAGAGAACATGAACAGATGGCTGTGGCGAACAGCACATTGCAATTGGGAAGCAGTGTACAGGTACTAGTGAATACAACATTTGGTATTCCATAATATTCGTGAAAATTAATTTTAAATCAGGCTTCAAAATCATAATAAAGAGCAGCTCATATATTATCCATTTCTTTATTCCAAGGGCTAATGTTCAGAGTGTTAAGTACAATATATGCTGGAAGGAGGTAAAGGAAATGTGATTTTCAATTAAATACATAAAGTGTATTTAGAAACCATTGGCATGATCTTAGTTATTTTTCTAGGATCACTGAAGAAGTTTTTCAGCACCCTGAGACTTGTAGCCCCTAGGACTACTTAGAATTAAAAGAGAATACAAAGTTAAAGATTGTAAGGAAAACTATTTTAAAAGTTTTTATTTTGTATTTTATGCAGACTCTGGTTGAATTTTTGAAGGTAGTTAGTTGGTCAGATGCCAGAAGTGGTAAATATTTTATACTTGCTCATGGAAACAGGTAGCTGGAATGTCAAATTTGTACACATCATCAAAAAGTAGGCAATTATCATCTATGCTAATGTATAGATGGCTGCCTCCAGGGTTCACAGGTAATCAGAACTTCTGAAGAGTTCAGCACATATATCTATTTCTATTTAAAATAAATACTGCTGTCTGAATAAAACTTTTGATTTTTTTTGAAGAGCTGCTTGAGGAATGGTGTTATGATGGGAAGGTGGCTTGTTAACAATATTATTCCTTTGAGTTACCAGTTCTGATTATTTTAGTAGTATCGAAAGCAGAACATTCTTTAAATTAATAGTTTCCTAACCAAAACATTTCGAATTACAATCATTTTTGCAAAGAAAGATAATTATGTAAAGCAAAGAAATTATAAAATGAAAAATAGCTTCCATGAATATAGATTTAAACAGAGGCATGCATTATTCTTAAGTCATTCATTAATAACATGTGGATATGTATGTGCTGTATGTGTGCATTTGTGCATGCGTGTGTACATTTGTATGTGTTATGTTTGCCTTTAAAACAGATTTGAATTGTTTAGGGCCTTTTTTTTTTTGTAAATTGTGAGCCTCCAGTAGGTAGGTTTCCTGCCCTGAGGATATTTTAGGGACTTAGAGAAAGTTATGTATCAGATGGAATAAATATTTCATGGTGGAAATGATATGGATACTAATGTCCAGTAGACCTATGCTAGATCCTTTCTCTACCACTTCCCAGTTAGGAAACTGCGTGACTAGTTATGTAACTTCTGTAATGCTCATATGTGAAATGAGGATAAAAATAGAGATCTCACAGTGTTGTTGAAAGGATTATTTAAGTAATGTATATAACATGCTTAAGACATTTTACCTATTGTCATGGTTTTATCATCAATAGGAACACACATATATGTTATTAAAATGTTAAAATGAAGAAGCTTCATTTTGGTCAACAGGTATTTATGGAAGGCCCAACATGCATAAGGTACTATGATCATTACAAAATAAAGAACATATTTTCCCAATATGTTAGTGTTCTTGTAGGACTGTAATGTGAATGAAAATGCCTAGGTAGCACAGTTAGTGCTCATCTACTAACCTAAAAGTTGGAGGTTCAAGCCTACCCAGCAGCACTGTGGAAGAAAGGCCTGGCAATCTGCTTCCATAAAGATTTGTTGTTGTTGTTGTTAGTTGCTGTTCAGTCAATTTGGACTCATGGCAGCCCCATGTGTGCAGAGTGGAACTGCTCCATGGAAGTTTCATGGCTGTGGCCTTTTGGAAGCATATCGCCAGACTTGTCTTCCAAGGCATCTTTAGGTATGTTTGAACCACCACTTTCTGGCTGGTAGTCAAATGCTTAACCATTTGTTCTTCCCAGGGACTTCAGGAAAACCCTATGGAGCAGTTCTACTCTGTAACACAGGAGGTTGCCGTGAGTTAGAGAGTTGACTTTACGGCAACAGTTTTGGCTTTTTTGACTTTTTGGGAAGCTCACAATATCCCTGACATGGGAAAGCTAAATAAAGCTTAAAAAAAAGAAAAGTCTGAGATTGTACAGACTCTTTATGGCGGATCAAGAACTGGAATGTAGTCTTCTGACTACTGGTCTAGGACTCTTTCCACTATACCACATTACCTCTCAATGAAAGTGAAAATTCTCTGCCTCTGATTGCATGTGGAAAATTCTACATTCTCCCCACTGTCTAAAAATTCTGTTTTATCTATTTTTCCATTAGGTCAACTGCAATAAACATGTTAATTCTTTCGAATGACACCTTACTAGTCTGACTCCTCTTCCTATTGATTCTGTCAAATTAAAAGCTAAACTTCACATGGGGAAAACCAAGTGTGTAAGACATAATGTAATTAAAGGAGACAAACATTTATTAGATGCTTCCTCTGTGCAATGAAACTGTGCTAGGTGCAGTGTTGGTAAACTTACGCTCGCATGTAACCTGTAGGATGTACTAACCCCTGTGTTGGTTTCCTAATAGAGATGACAAAATATCATATAATAGGTGGCTTTAAAGACTAGAAAGTCTGTTCTTTGAAGAATCTCATAATTCTGGAGGATAGGAATTCCAATTCAGGGCACTAGATAAGAGCTATTCATTATCTTTCTCTAGAGCATTAATGATGTTTAACGTCAGTCATTCACTGCCTTACGTTGTTGTTGCTGTTAGCCGCCATCAGGTCACCCCCAGCTCATGATGATCCCATGCAGAACGGAACAAGATGCTGCCTGATCCTGCACAAGCTGTGGATTGGCACGTTGTGCCCCATAGGGTTTTCACTGGCTGATATTCGAAAGTAGATTACCAGGCCTTTCTTCCTATTCCATCCTGGGCTGGAAGCTTCTCTGAAGCCTGTTCAGCATCATAGCACCACACCAGCTTCCACTGATAGATGTGTGATGGCTGCGCATGAGGTGTATTGGCTTAAAATCTAACCGATTCTCTTGTATGGAAGGCAAGAATTACCTTATAGCTACTGTTGTCTCCAAACATCCCCAATGCCTGGTACAGGTTGACAGTGCATTCCCATCCTCCCAGCTCACTGCCGATGAAAGCTTACAATTTAACCACCACCTGTGTAGGGGTTCTTCCTTTGCCATCTACCGCTGTTGATGGGATCTCCAGTGCCAGCTGGGCAGTGATCTGTCTTCAAATTCCGGTTGTCAGCTACTTTCTCAGATTGCTTCTAACACCAACTGTCACAGATTGGTTTCTCCAGAAGCTGATGCTGAGATAGAATTTGAAGTACATGACAATTTTTAAGGACTAATACCTACGAAGGAAAGGGGGAGGATGTATTGGGCAGAGAAGGAAGCTGAGCTGAGATACTGTCTGAGAATGTCTTGTTGGGAAACAAGGCAAAGCGACCTGGAGCAAGTAGGAAGGCAAAAATGGGCAGGCCTTGAGTCCAATTAATGCACTCAGCTGCTAACCGAAAAGTTGAAAGTTTGCGTCCACCCAGAAAAGCCCTTGAATAATCAGCCATCGAAAACCCAGTTCTTCTTTGATGCATATGGGGTACACCATGAGTTCGTATTGATTCAACTGCGACTGGCACTGTTTTATAACCCTGCCTCATTCAGTGACTGAATATGAGCTGCTGCCCTGTAAAGCATGCATGACCTCGGACAATGCAGCTCTCTGCAGCTGAGGGGGCTCTGAAGGAATTGGAAGCTCCACAGCTGGAGGCTCTTTGCTAACTACACTGTTGTAGCTGGGGCACAGATCCTTCCTTGACAGGGGTGCTTGGTGACAGATCTCTAAGTCTAGCAAAGGTACATAGGTCTTCTGATTGTATATCTCAGGAGTGGAATTTTTGTGTGATAGAATATGTGTACTCTTAACTTTACTCCATAATGCCAAACTCTTTTCTAAAGTGGTTATACCAGCTTACACTCTTACTAGGTTGTACACTGATTTCAGATACTTCAGTTCTATGCTATCTTGGTCATCTAGTGCTGCTACAGAAATACCACAAATGGATGGCTTCATCAAAGAGAAATGTATTCTCTCACAGTCTAGGAGGCTAGAAGTCCGAATTCAGAGTGCCAACTACAGGGAAAGGCTTTCTCTTTCTGTCAGCTCTGGGGGAAAGGTCTTTGTCATCAATCTTCCCCAGTGGAGGAGCTTCTCAATGCAGGGACCCTGGGTCCCAAAGATGTGCTATTCTCCTGGCTCTTGTTTCTTTATGGTATGAGGTCCCCTGTCTCTCTGCTCGCTTCTCTCTTTTATCTCTCAAAAGAGATTGGCTTAAGAAACAACCTAATCTTGTAGATTATGTCCTGCCTTATTAACATAACTGCCCCTAATCCCACGTCATTAACATCATAGAGATAGGATTTACAACACATAGGAAAATCACATCAGATGACAAAATGGTGGACAATGACACAATACTGAGAATCATGGCTTAGCCAAGTTGACAGATGTTTTTGAAGGACACAATTCAATTCATAACATATGCCAACACTTGATATGGTCTTTTTTCATTTTACTTGCCCTTGATGGGTCTGTTATGGTGTTACAATTTGGTACTAAATACAAATTAATTAATGAAATTATACTCCTTTTTATATGTTTACCCGATACTCAGAAAACCTCACTGTGAAGTGACTATTCAAGGATTTTGCACATTAAAAAAAAAAAAAATTGTGTTGTAATTTTTTGTTTTGTTTTAATTTTTTTGAGGTTAAATTCATGTAACATACAATTAACTATTTTAAAGTGTACCAGTTCAGTGATATTTAGTGTATTCACAGTGTTGTGCTCTTCTAGTTTCAGAACTTTTTCATCATCCCATAAAAATACCCCGTTACCCATTAGTAATCATTCTCTGTTCCCTCCATCTCCTGATAACCTCTTATCTGTTTTCTGTGTCTATGGATTAGCCTATTCTTGGTATATCATATAAATTAAATCATACATATGTTACCTTTTGTGTCTTGCTTCTTTCACTTTGCATATTTTTGAGGATCATTCAAGTTGTAGCATGTAACAGTATTTCTTAAATGACTCCTTTGTCAGTGACAAATGTTGCAAATATCTTTCTTCACTCTGTGGCTTTTAATGGTGTATTTTTATAAAGCTAAGTATATTTTTCCATACTTCAGATGAAGGTTTACAGAACAAGCTAGCTTCTCATTAAACCGTTAGTACACATATTGTTTTATGACATTGGGTAACAACCCCACGACATGTCAACACTCTCTTCTCGACCTTGGGTTCACTATTACCAGCTTTTTTGTTGCCTCCTGCATTCTAGTCCTTGCCCCTGAGCTGTTGTGCCCCTTTAGTCTCATTTTGTTTTATGGGCCTGTCTAATCTTTGGCTAAACGGTGAACCTCAGGAATGACTTCATTACTGAGCTAAAAGGGTATCTGGCAGGCCATACTCTCGGGGTTTCTCCAGTCTTTGTCAGGCCAGTAAGTCTGGTCTATTTTTGTGAGTTAGAATTTTGTTCTACATTTTTCTCCAGCTCTGAGACCCTCTATTGTGATCCCTGTCATAGCAGTCAGTGGTGGTAGCCAGGCACCATCTAGCTGTACTGGACTCAGTATGGTGGAGGGGAGATTCTCTAAAAAAATTCATTTCCTTGTGGAGCCACTGTCATTCCAGCACCATTTACTGGAAAGGTAATCATTTTTCTTCTACTCTATAGTGCAAACTCATGTAATTCAGAAAAGGCTGGGTTTTGCTATAGCAGCAAATAACCCCCAAATCTAAGCAGGGCTCAGAAGGAAGTGAGGAGAGTATAGAGAAAGTCTCTATTATCTTAGAGAATACCTATTGTGCCAGCAACAGAATGTTTCTAGAAATGTAGACATTAAATGTGTTCTGGTGAGGCTTTAAAAGAAGATGGTGAACATGTGATTGGACAATGGAAGAAGGGTGATGCTTTCTATGCAGTAACAAAGAACTTGTCTGAATTATTTTCAAATGTTTGGTGGAGGGTAGAACTTGTAAGTGATTAATTTGAATATCAGGCTGAGGCGATTTCTAAGCAAGATCTTAGAAGGGCCACATGGTTTCTTCTTGATATTTATAGTAGAGATGGGGGAAGAGAGATGCCAAGCCACATGAAAATTGCTCAAGAGCAGAAGCTCAGAAGAGACAAGGACCTTCCTCCAGAGCCAACAGAGAGAAAAAGTTTTCCCCTAGAGCTGGTACCCTGCATTTGGACTTATAGACTCCTAAACTGTGAGAGAATAAATTTCAGTTTGTTAAAGCCACCTACTTGTGGTATTTCTATTATAGAAGCACTGATTGCTAAGACAGAATTTTGGTTAAAACCACAAAGTGTATTCTCATTTATACCACTCGTCTTACCGTGGGTGGGCTCTGGCTTTTTGCTGTTGCCTCCATGTGGAACATTCTTGGTCTTTGTGGAAGAGGGGAAAGAAAGAAGGTAGGGATGTAAAGGCTCTTAAAAGATTTGCCCTGAAGTGATACTGACATCTTTTCATATTTTGTTGGCAAAACAAGTACATTGCCAAGAATTCAACAACTTTATGTGTATATTACCATCCTACAGAGAGGGTTAGTACATTGTGGTGAATACTAATGCATTCTATCATACATCCTTGCAATAAGATCAGTCAGTGTCCACATATGAACCAGTCATCTGCTTGTCTCTTCTATTCTTTTTCAGTCTGTCTGTACTCCAATATCACACTGTCTTCATTATTGTGGCTTTAATGTCATGATAATCAGTACGGTAGTCCTCCCGCCTTATTCTTCAAGAGTTTCTTGTCTATTTCTGACCTTTTGTATTTGTAATTTTTTTTTTTCATTTTAACAACAAATTTCACAAGGACAAAAAATAGTTTGGATTTTAACTGGAATTTTACTAGCTTTATTTCTCTGCCTGGGAAAATAATGGAAAATCCTCACACATAAAATTATCACATTTAACACATTTATGTTATGTGATAGAAAGTAAATAGGACAATGTTTTAAGTGTTGGGATTTATAGTGAGCTTGGTGTCCCATTCTTCTTGGAGCTTATGGATTGCATGGGGAGCAGGGTATTTAGGGAAAGGTTGTAAAAGTTTGTCAGAATGGTTAAGAACATTATATATAGCAAATTATATATTTGCTATATATGGCAAATTATTACTTATTTGGGTCAAACAAATATTATTGAGCGTGTACTCAAAACACTTTGCTAGGTACAGTAAGAAATTTCAGAGTTAATATCTAAACTCTAGAAGGCACTTATTATGAAATATAAAGTGGTAAATGCCTTGAAGGAGGAACAGATGCAGTTCTAAAAGAAGAAGACAGGGAAATATTGCTTCCTAGTATTGAAATCAAAGAAGGCATAATGGAGTAACTAGAATTTGATGAGGGCCCTGGACCAAATGTACAAAATGGGTGGGAGGACTTTCGAGGCCTTGCGAACTGATGATGCCTCTTTGCTGTCTCCCACTGATTCTTATAGCTTCTTTCAGGAGTTCTATACTGGTCCTTTAAATTGTGGAATTTGTTTTTATTTCAGGTGACAAATTCTGGGAAAGGGAAAAATATAACAGCTGTATTTATTATAATGAGTACAAATTCATAAAAGGTACGTAATTAGTCATTTAAAAATTGTTTGCTGAATTTCAATTCACACATTCAGAGACAACCCATTACGAGTGAATTATGAGTTTAAAATTTTTATGGAGCTTTTTTATTTTTATTTTCATTTATTCTTTTTTTTGGTGTGGAAATTGATTGCAAAACCTTATATTAATAGAACATTAAGAACATGCTTTCTAAATGCGCAAGTCAGAAAATTCCAAGTTATGTTTCCCCTAGTAACTGTAACTAATCTCTTTGTGCAAATAATAAAGCAATAAAATTAATATGATATATATCATTGTGCAAAATGAATATAAAAGCTGATTTGTAGTGATTGTATAGTAAACATCATAACATTTTAAAAAATCTAGTATATTTAAAGTCCCAGCTTGAAATTTAAATAACTGTCTGGGGAAATTTTATACTGTATTTTCACAAGTAAATTATTTTATTTAATCTGTCCATTTAAAAATCACCTTTTTATTTCAATATCACCTCAAGGGATTTCATTTGTTCTGAAACTTAATATACCATCGAACATTTAGACAGTTATTTTTACATTTACCTAAAAATAATTTTAGAGAAAATAAAAACAACTTTTACGTTAGTTATTTTCTTAAGAATTTGCGATTATATTTGAGGAGCATCTATGTATAGTTCATTTTATAACATAGGTGTTAAAAATGTCTTGAATCAAAGCTAGACTCTTTTGCACTTAGAATAACAGGTTGACTCAAGTTTTTAGGTTAGGTATTTGATTCCTACACATACTAATTGGAATGTTTTGGTTTTGCAGCAATACTTTACTCATTATCCCTTATCTTGGTAATGTCCAATGTAATTATCTTGTAAGCAAATTATATACTTTATATGATTTCAATCCTTTTAAATTTATTTGTAGTTTTTTAATGAGCTAACATTTTGTTTATCCTGGAGGATATTTAATGTGTACTTAAAAATAAAGTGTATTTTGGATGTGGGGTCAAGATGGTGGAGTAGTCAGATGCTTCCTGTGGTCCCTCTTAAAACAAAGACCCAAAAAACCAAGTGAATCAATTATATATGACAATCTAGGCGCCCTGAACATCAAAAGCAAAGTTGAGAAATCGAACTGAGTGGTGGGGGGAGGGAGAGAAGGTTCAGAAGCTGTGAGGAGTTGCCAGACCTGACCTTGTGAGAGCCAGACCCCTTCAGGCTGGATCAGCTCCTGTGAGCAGTGAGGCGAGCAGTGGCGCATGTGAGGCATTTTCCATATCAGGAGAGGCCCAGTGGCAGAGACTCTACTCGGCCATCCAGAACCAGTGAAAAGCAGCATTCAAGGGACTAAAGATAAATACTTGCATACTGGCTTACTGCGGATTAAAAAAAAAAAAATTTGGGAAACACCCCTCTCACAATTACCTCCCCACTCCTCGCTCTCGCTCTGCACTGGGTCCCTGGCCGGCTTCAGTGATTGCCAAGTCCCCTGGGCCAGAAGTAGAATGTGTCATGTGCCCTGAGCCATTCTCCTGGCCTTGGAGAGGGAACAAATTAACAAACCGGGAAAAAATAAGAGGCTGGCTCCCTAAGCCAGGAACTCAGGGTAGGCACAGCTCCTTTGCCTAGGCACAGGTATAAGGGGTCCATGGACTTTGAATGCCTTTCACCCCTGCATAGACTTGTGGGGGCCCATTTTAACAGCGTAGGCCCTCAATTACCACAGTACAGTAGGGTATATACCTGAAGTCTAATTTCAACTGTTTCAGCTGTGAAGTGGCAGGTTTGTGACATTTGACACTGCTCTGCTTATTAAGCAGTATCCTCACCCGCCCACATCAGGGGCCTGAGGACTGGTGGCTCCACCCATGCCACCTAGCCACATGTGACAGGGATCAAAGAATAAGTGGGCCCCCCCCCAGTTCTTTTAGCCAACAGCATTAGGTGTTCATAGTCTGGCTGCAAAACCCACCTACCTACTTACTCTAGGGAACAGGGAAATGCTTTTCTTCCAGACACTAAGTGGCAGCCAACAGCCCCCTGCCTTGCTTAACGCATGATCCCCTACGGCAGCCAGATACCTGTTCCTACACCTATCACCCATACCTGTCTCGGACGGTAGGTGAGAACCTGCACCACACACTTGGTGACTGACTAGCTGGACACCTGAGCTGAATCCATACAAGAAAAGTTAACGGACTGTTCGGCTCACATACTTGCTAAAAGATCTACCTGGTGACAGGATACTAGAGCTTTAAAGGCGAAATTAGGGCATTTCCAGATAAACAGAAGTTTAGGGAATTTGCAAAAACCAAACCAAAATTACAAGAAATATTAAAGGGAGTCCTCTGGTTAGAAAAATCAATAACATCAGATGACAACCCAAGACTAGAACATAGGCCAGAGCAACCAGATATCAAATCACATAGGGAAGTCACAAAAATAAATCAAAGCTAAAACACTGAAAATAGGGAAACAGATGTCAGTATATAAAAGATGACAATATTAAAACAAAAAAGAGGGACTTAAAAAAATTAGACATAGATTTTTCATATGAAGAGGAAGTCAAGGTGATTTAAAGAAATAAAATACTGGTATAAACTTAGAAAAATATGGGTAAATATTAAGGTAACCACAAAAGAAACTTACAATTCTACAAGTGAAAATAAAAAACTAGAAAAATATAAAGACTCAGCTAATACAAAATCAACAACAATGAAAAAACCAGGTAAAGACACCAAAAAAAGAGAGGAAATTACAGACCAGTATACCTCATGAACATTAACAGAAAAATCCTCAACAAAATTCTAGCCAATAGAATTCAACAACATATCAAAAAAATAATTCACCATGATCAAGTGGGATTTATAACAGGTATGCAGGGATGGTTCAACATTAGGAAAACAATAAATGTAATCTATCACATAAATAAAACAAAAGACAAGAAGCACATGATCTTATCAGTTGATGCAGAAAAGGCATTTGACAAAGTCCAACACCCATTCATGATAAAAACTCTAAGCAAAATAGGAATACGAGGGAAATTTCCCAACATAATTAAGGCCATTTATACAAAGCCAACAGCCAATATTATTGTAAATGGAGAGACTTTGAAAGCATTCCCCTTGAGAATAGTAAAAAAACAATGATGCCCTTTATCACCACTCTTATTTGGCATTGTGCTGGAGGTCCTAGCCAGAGCAATTAGGCTAGAAAAAGAAATAAAGGGCATCCAAACTGGTAAGGAAGAAGTCAAAGTATCTCTATTTGCAGATGATATGATCTTATATACCGAAAACCCCAAAGAATCCACAAGAAAACTACTGGAACTAATAGAAGATTTCAGCAAAGTATCAGGATACAAGATAAACATACAAAAATCAGTTGGATCCCTCTACACCAACAAAGGGAACTTCCAATAGGAAATCACCAAAGCAATACCATTTACAATAGCCCCCAAGAAGATTAAATACTTAGCAATAAACGTAACCAAAGACGTAAAAGAATACAATGAAAACTATAGGACACTACTGCAAGAAATCAAAAGAGACCTGCATAAGTGGAAACACATACCTTGCTCATGAATAGGAAGACTAACATTGTGAAAAAGTCAATTCTACCCAAAGTGATCTACAGATACAATACAATCCCAATCCAAATTCCAACGGCATTTTTTAATGAGATGCAGAAACAAATCACCAACTTTACATGGAAAGGGAAGAGGCCCCGAATAAGTAACACATTACTGAAAAAGAACAAAGTGGGAGGCCTCACACTTCCTGATTTTAGAACCTGTTGTACAGCCACAGTATTCAAAATAGCCTGGTACTGGTACAACAACAGACACATAGACCAATGGAACAGAATTGAGAATCCAGACATAAATTCATCCACCTATGAGTAGCTGATATTTGACAAAGGCCCAAAGTCCGTTAAGTGCAGAAAAGACAGTCTCTTCAACAAATCATGCTGGGATAACTGGATATCCATCTGTAAAAAACTGAAACAAGACCCAGACCCCACACTATGCACAAGCACTAACTCAAAATGGATCAAAGACCTACATATAAAATTGAAAATGATAAAGATCATGGATGAAAAAATATGGACAATGCTAGCAGCCCTATTACATGGCATAAACACAATACGAACCATAAGTAACAATGGAAAAACGCCAGAAGAGAAACCTAGATAACTGGGAGCTCCTAAAAATCAAACACTTATGCTCATCAAAAGACTTCACCAAAAGAGTAAAAAGACAACCTACAGACTGGGAA
>NW_004443939.1:30803622-30842823 GCF_000243295.1 Trichechus manatus latirostris | reverse complement strand
ACTTATGCTCATCAAAAGACTTCACCAAAAGAGTAAAAAGACAACCTACAGACTGGGAAAAAATTTTTGAGTACGACAAATCCGATTAGCACCTAATCTCTAAAATCTGTAAGATACTGAAAAACCTCAACAACAAAAAGAAAAATAACCCAATTAAAAAATGGGCAAAGTATATGAACAGGCAGTTCACCAAAGAAGACATTCAGGCAGCTAACAGACGCTTGAGGAAATGCTCACGATCATTAGCTATTAGAGAAATGCAAATCAAAACTACAATGAGATACCATCTCACCCCAACAAGGCCAGAATTAATCCAAAAAACACAAAATAATAAATGCTGGAGAGGTTGTGGAGAGACTGGAACACTTATACACTGTTGGCAGGAATCTAAAATGATACTACCGCTTTGGAAATTGATTCGACGCTTCCTACAAAAGCCAGAAATAGAAATACCATACGATCCAGCAATCCTGCTCCTTGGAATATATCCTAGAGAAATAAGAGCCATTAGACGAATAGATATATGCACACCCATGTTAATTGCAACACTGTTCACAAGAGCAAAAAGATGGAAACATTCTAGGTGCCCATCAGTGGATGGATGGATAAACAAATTATGGTATATCCACACAATGGTACACTACGCAACGATAAAGAACAGTGATGAATCCATGAAACATTTCGTAACATAGAGGAATCTGGAAGGTATTAAGCTGAGTGAACTTAGTTACATAAGGACAAATACTGTATAAGACCACTTTTATAATAATTCAAGAAATGGTTTAAACACAGAAGAAAACATTCTTTGATGGTTACAAGGGTGGGGAGGGAGAGAAGAAGGTGTTCACTAATTAGAAAGCAGACAATAATTATCTTAGGTGAAGGGAAGGAAAGCACACACTACAGAGGAAGTCAGCACAACTGGACCAAACCAAAGCTAAGAAATTTCCTGAGTACGACTAAACACTTCCAGAGACAGAGTAGCAGGGGCAGGCATCTGGGGACCATGCTTTCAGGGGACATCTAGGTCAATAGGCAAAACAAAGTTTATTAAGAAAATGTTCTGTATCCCACTGTGGTAAGTAGCATCTGGGGTCTTAAAAGCTAGTGAGCGGCCATCCAAGATGCTTCAATTGGTGCCAACCCACCTGGAGTAAAGGAGAATGAAGAACACCATGGACACAAGGAAAGTATTAGCTCAAGAGACAGAAAGGGCCACATAAACCAGAGACTTCATCAGCCTGATTGCAGAACTAGATGGTACCTGGCTACCACAATGACCACCCTGACAGGGAATATAACAGAGAGTCCCTGAAGGAGCAGGAGAAAAGTGGGGTGCAGGACTCAAATTCTAGTAAGAAGACCAGACTTAATGGTTTGATTGAGCCTGGAGGGACCCTGGAAGACATGGCCCCTGGACTGTCTGTTAGCCCAAAACTAATACTATTCCCGAGGCCAACTCTTCAGACAAAGTTAGACTGGACTATGAGACATAAAATGATACTCATGAAGAGTGTGCTTCTTAGCTCAAGTAGATACATGAGACTAAATGGGCATTTCTGGTCCAGAGGCGAGATGAGAAGGCAGAGAGGGTCAGGATCTGGTTGAATGGACATCGGAAATCTGGTGTGGAAAGGAAGAGTGTGCTGTCATAGTATAGGGAGAGCAACTAGGGTCATAAAACAACGTATGTATAAATTTTTATATGCGAGACTAACTTGAGTTGTAAACTTTCACTTAAAGGACAATAATAAAAAAAGTGTATTTTCATTTTGTTGGGTAGAATGTTCAACAGATGTCAGTAGGTCTATTGGTTGATGATGTTGTACAAGTATTATGTATCATTGCTACTTTTCTCTCTAGTTGTTCTCTCAATTTTTGACAGTGAGGTATTCAATTCTTCACAGGTTATTGCTATGATTTTTATTTCTTCCTTCAATTTTACCAGTTTTGCTTAATGCATTTTGGGATTCTATTATTAGATGCATATATGTTTATGATTGTTATACTTTTCTAGTGAATTAACTCTTCTGTTTTTATAAAATGTTTCACTTTAGTAACAATTTTGTCTTAAAAATCTATTTTTCTCATACTAGTGCAGCTACTCCATATCTCTTATGGTTACTATTTGCATGCTATCTTTTTCTTTCATTTTCTTTCAACTTATTTGTGTCATTGAACCTAGAGTGTGTCTCTTATAGACTGCATATAATAAATTATTGACTTTTATTCAGTCTAACAAGCTCTACCTTTTATTGAAGTGGTTAATCAACTCACATTTTTTGTAATTATTGATATGACTGATTTATGTCTGCCATTTTGCTAGTTGTCTTCTATATGTCTAATGTCTTCCTTCTCTTTTTTCTTTTATTGTCTTGTTTTGTGTTAAATATTATTTTCTAAAGTGCTATTTAAATTCATTTTTTTGTTATGTTACTATATATTTTTTGTTACTTTCTTACTAATTCTCTAGAATTCAGGATATGCATCTTACTTATCACAATCTACTTCAGGTTAGTCCTAACTTATTGTAGTTGTTGTCAGGTACACTGAGTAGATTTTGATGCATAGCAACCCCATGTGACAGAGGAGTACTACCTCACAGGGTTTTCTAGGTAGTAATCTTTACAGGAGCAGATCGCTAGGTCTTTTCTCCCTTGGAGCCGCTGGATGGGTTTGAACGGCTAACCTCTCGGTTAGCAGCTGAGCACGTAAAACCATTATGCCACCAGGGCCTAGCATAATTCTAGTAAAATACAGAAGCTTTGCTCAAATATAGCTCCATTTCACTCCTGTCGTTTGTGAAAGAATTGTTATATATGACATTTTTATATTTTATAGGCTCAAAATATAGTTTTTGAATGATTGTTTCATATATTTTTCTTTAAAATAAGAGAAGAAAACTAACAAATGTTTACTGCCTTTTACATTAACTATATAATCATCTTTACCACTTTTGTGTGTGTGAATTTGAGTTACAATCTCAGATAATTTTTGTTCAGCCTGAAGGAAATCCTTCAATATTTTTTATAAGGCAAGTTTGCTATTAAAAATTTTCTCAGTCTTTATTTGGTAATGACTTACTTTCACCTTCATTTTTAAAGAATAGTTTTGCTGAATGTGGAATTCTTAGTTAACAGTTTGTTTTTGTTTTGTTTTTTTTTTTACCCTTAGAATATGTCGCCGAATTGCCTTCTGTTTTTTGTTTTGTTTTGTTTTAATGAGCAGTCAGCTGTTAATCTTATTGTGGTTCCCTGTATGTGATGAGTCATTTTCCTCTTGCTACTTTCAAGACGATCTCTTTGCCTTTTACTTTCAACAGTTTGATTATAGTATGTATAGGTATGGATCTCTTTATTTTCATCCTAATTAGGGTTTACTGGAATTCTTGGATATAGAAATTAATGGTTTTCATCAAACTTGGGAAGGTTTTTGCCATTAGTTCTTCAGTTTGTCTTTTTCTGTCTCATGTCTCCTTCTGTGACTCCTCTCCTTCATATTATATATATGTTGATGTGTTTGATAGTATTGAACAGGTTTCTGATGCTCTGGACTTCTTTCTATTTTCTGTTTTGCGAATTAGATGATTTCTATTGATCTAACTTCAAGTTTGCTGATTCTTCTGCCAGTTCACATCTGCTGTTGAGTGCACCTAGTGATTTTTCTAAAATTTCAGTTGTACTGTTCAACTCTAGACTTTCCATTTGGTGCTTATAATTTCTCTTTATTGACATTCATATTTGATATGCCATTGTCATCATTCTTTCTTTTAATTTTTTTTTAAAACATGATTTTCTTTAGTTCTATAACATATTTATAATAGCTGTTAGAAGTCATCTTCTAACTCCAACATCTAGACTCCTCAGAGATAATTTTTTTATTGAGTTTTTTTTTCTCCTGTGTATGCATCACACTTTCTTGTTTCTTTGTAAGTCTCATACTTAGAAAATATATTGTAACAAGTATACATTATGATTTTCCCTTCTCCTCAGGGGTTGTTGTTGTTTCTTTGGTTGTTTGCTTAGTGAGTGACTTACTTGGACTAATTCTGTGGAGTCTGGTCTTTCCCTCAGTGTGTGGCAGCTATTGTCTCTGCTCAGGTTTTTTTGTTTTGTTTTGTTTTGTTTTCTACTTAATTTCTAAGCCTGACTTTCCAGGAATAGGTCGACATTTCTTAGTGGTCAGCCAATGACTGGTCAGAAGTTGTGCTTAAAATACCTTGAGACAATAAAGCTCCCATCATTTGCCAGTAAATTTGTGTGTGGGTAGGGAATCCATTCAGAGTATAGGCAATTTACAAGTGTTTCCTGGCTTTTATTTTCTTCTAGGCTTTGTCATGTCTCCTCTGTGTGCCAGGACCTCACATTCAGCCAGAGATAAAGAAATAATTAGGGCCCTCTCTGGTGTCTCCTAAGCATGTACATACCCTGTGCATGCTAACAGCCTTCCAGACCACAAGGATATATGAAATCTTATAAAGGTGTAGTATGGCTGTCTTATTTTTTGGGTAGTCTTTAAATTTTTTGCTAGGGTGCTGGTTGGTTGCTTGACACAACCATTATCACAACCTCAGGCTAGCTGCAAAGTTAGATTCCCTTAATCTTTGCCGTCAAGATTAATATTGTTTCATCAACACCTCTGGAGATGTACTTTGCTCCAAATCAAGTCAACTCCACTGCCAGAAGAGATTCTAGTTTTTATAGCTAGCCCCACTCTTGTTGAGATACCGAGCTGATGAAGCTGGGTGTGGGTGGGATGGGAGAAAACTCAGGCTAAAACACTATGGAGTCCCACTGTTGTTATCTAAACTTCAGTAGTTTTTCTTAAATTAAAGCTTCCAAATTGTTGTATGCCTTTGGTAACTTTCAGAGGACTGAAATGATTGTTTTTGACACTTTTGTCCAGTTTTGTCATTACTTTCTGTGGAGATGATTTTCTGAGTTCCTACTCCACTATTCTAGAAGTTCTGCCCCCCACATTTACTTTTTTTTGTCAAAAAAAAAAAGGAAACACTTCCCAAAAGCCACAATTGATTTCTAATTATATATCATTGGAAAAACAAAGAAAACAACTATGTCACATGGTCTTCTCTTGCTGCAAGGGAAACTGGGAAAAGGGGACAGTAATTAGCTTTGGTAGCCCCTGTACTGAAGGCAGTTCAAATTCACCAGTCGCTCCTTGGAAACCATATGGAGCAGTTCTAATCTGTCCTGTAGGGTTGCTATTAGTCGGAATCGACTCAAAGGCAATGTTTTTTTTTTTGATTTTGTAGTGAAAGCTGGCAAGTGAAAAAACACATGCCTGAAAAAACGCATGCCTAAAAAAACGGATTTCAGATTAGACAATAATGTCTGTCATACCTCTCCAACTGCTGTTGTCCTTAAGTATGAAATACAAGTATTCTTTTCAATGCTCTTATAATATCATTTCAAAGACAACTGGACATCAATTTCATCGATATTTAAGTTCAAAGATTTAGAAAAAAAGGAAGAAATCTTGTAATTTTGTAAGGCACACACTCTGAGATTAAACTGCACGGGTTTTGTCATAGCTTTATTGTGTACTAGAGGAGCTGTGGTAGTGCAGTGGTTAAAGCGCTTGGCTGCTAACTGAAAGGTCAGCGGTTGGAACCCACGGTATTGTTGGTACAATTTCACGCCAATTACTACTAGAATGGGGGCAGCGATGTTTCAGTGGTAGAATTCTTGCCTTCACCTTCCATGCGGGAATTTTGTGTTCCAATCTAACGTTGCAGCTGATGCGCAGTCACCACCCATCAATGGAGGCTTGCATGTTGCTATGATATTGAACAGGTTTCAGTGAAGCTTGCAGACTAAGGCAGACTAAAAAAAAGGCCTGGTGATTTACTGCCAAAAATCACCCACTGAAAACCCAATGGATCACAGTAGTCTGAACCACAACCGATCATGGGGATGGTCACGGTGATGGCACAGGACCAGACAGCTTTTTGTTATGCTGCACATAGGTCCCCATGAGTCAGGGGCCAACTCAATGGTACCTAACAGCAGTAACTACCAAGATACTTCCAGAGCTGTTATTTGCAAGCCTTGTGGTTTGTCAAAGGAGCCCTGATAATGCAGTGGTTAAATGCTGAGCTGCTATAAGAAAGGGCGGTGGTTCTAACCCACCAGCCACTCCACGGGAGAAAGACATTGCAGTCTGCTTCTGTAAAAATATACAGCCTTGGAAATCCAATTGGGCAGTTCTCCTCTATCCTATAGAGTTGCTAGGAGTCGGAATCAACTCCGCAGCCGTGTTTGTTTTTTGGTTAATTGAGTACTAGCCTTGTAAAATTGCGTAAATTACTAAACCTCCCTATCATTCAGTTTTTCCATGTATCAAATGTGGACAATTATTCTTTCTTTCAGAGTTGTAAAGAGGATTAAGTGTCTATCAAGCACTTTGCCCAGTTTCTGACTCACAGCTAGTTTTTAACAAATATTAGCTTCTTGTGCTCAGAGGACACTTCCCAGCACCTTCAACTGAGCTTAATGTAGAACTATTTCTTTTTTCCCACTGAATATTTTTCAATCATGATAAAACTAGAGGAAGAATGCTTTAATTCTGCGTTACCCATGGAATACTCCAAAGACTTGCTATATAGGGTATTCCATGTGGAGGACTGTCTGGTTTTTATATGTGAAACTTAAACTAGGCAAGATACCAACTAATACTAAGCTAAAGTTCCTTTTCTTTTCAAACGCATTAGCCACTCCACAGAAGAAAGATGTGGCAGTCTGCTTCCATAAAGATTACAGTCTTGGAAACCCTATGGGGCAGCTCTATCCTGTCCTGTAGGGTCGCCATGTGTCACAATCGACTTGACGGCAGTGAGGTTTTTTTTTTTTAATAGTTATTCTACATATATGGTATTTATTTCTCATGGTGATCAACTACAAAATAGATTTCTGATATTACAAAATGAGAGTTCACTTATGGATAATTGGAAAGGAAATGAAAAAATAAATGAGATTCCAGGAATATACCAGGAGCAACTTGGCAATCAGAAAAAATAAATCAGTATGTAGATACATATGCCATAATACAATTTCATTTTCAATCAGCCAAAGTAATTGATAAAATTAGCTCTAGTGAAAATAAAAATCTTTTAAAGATAAGACCTTTTCTATCCTGACGAATTAATGATCATTGTATATATCTTTGTAATTATAAATTAATTTTAACAATAAAATGAAGGTTTTATATACATATATATATATATATATATATATATATAAAGTTTATAGTAGCACAGTGCAGTTAAGAAATTTATAACAAGACACCAGAATTTTTGTGACGAATCAGGAATGGAAATAAAGCCGCTTCTAGAACAACTTCATTTAAACATGAAGCATAGGAACCATCTTCTGTAATGAATATTGCAATTTCTACAGTTCTTGCCAAATTTTCCACCCACTGCTTATTTCTCCGGCGAAACAATGCCTGAGTATATCACTTTTGATGATACAGACAGTGTGAATAAATTTGCTCTTTTATGTGTGGGAGTGGGATGGGGCAGATGCAGGAGAGGACACTCACTAGTTCTGCACTGGTATGCCAATGATGGCATTTTTATAACTGGTCTCTGAAATTTAGGTCATAGTATTAGCTCTGCATCCCTTTCATTTCCCCAATTTCATTTTTGCAAATTGCTGACCACCTTTCCATTGCTTCTTTGCTACCTCATAATAGCTGAACTATAACTTCTCTGTTTCCTGATTCCCTGAAACTGAGATCAGGAATGGTACCTAATAAATCCTCAAACTCTGTACCAGCATTGTGTGATCATACAGTGACTTAGGAAAATGTAGTCAAAACATATGAGAGGTAAAAATGTACAGACCTTTCAGCAAAATTCATTATAAAGAAAAGGTCTTAAGTAAGACACATATCAATTGTGTCATGCTGCTGAGATTTCATTGTGTAGGCATGGCAGTGACGTAGTTCTTTCTTAGACAAGTTGAGTGGAGGTTGAGAAAATCCTAACTTACTTCTTAGTGGCCCTTAAAGGGGCACATAGAAGCTATAATGAAAAAGCAAGGAAATGGTAACTGAGGCTGAAGTTACCGAATAGAAAAGCAAGAATGGAAATGAGGAGAAAGGCGAAGAAAAAGAATTTCTAGATGTTAAAACAGTATGATTCTTCTAGCATAATTCATCTTGTTTAGCAAAAACCTTACTTTAAAATACCCTGCAATGCAATGAAATTGAATCTAAGATCAGGGCCTATGCGTGTGGGGAAATTTAGGGATTTAAGAATTCATTTGTAAATTTCTGCCATCCGGGGGTTCTGTATTGGTGTATATTATTGTATTATTTGAACTTGAAGTAAAAGATGGATTAATCATCCTCTGGTATTCTCTGCATATATAGGCTACATGTACAGCAGGACCACATTATGCTAAGGGTCAATAGAATATGGTAATTAAGTGTTAGACTCTGGAGTCAAGCTGGATTTGAATCCAGCTCTAGCATTTACATAAATATCTGAGCCATGGGCAAATCTTTTACCTTTGTCTTTTTCAGTGTCCTTATCATGAACATAGGAATAGAGATAGTATACAGCAAAACTACTCCTAGTATGTGCTCTGTGTTTAGTCCCACATTAAAAAAAATAAAATAATAACCAAGACAAAGGCCCTAATTTGCTCAGTAGGCAAGTGTCACAATAAAAAAAATCTACTGCTGTCAGTGGTTGTTGTTGTTAGGTGGTGTCGTGGTTTGAATTATGTCCCTGCAAGGTATCTGTCAACTTGGCTATGCCATGATTCCCAGTGTTGTATGATTGTCCCCCGCTTTGTCATCTGATGTGATTTTCCTAGGTAAATCCTATCTCCATGATGTTGATAAGATGGGATTCGTGGCAGTTTTGTTGACGAAGCAGGACTCAATCTACAAGATTAGATTGTGTCTTCAATCAGTCTCTTTTGAGCTATAAAAGAGAAGAGAGCAGAAAGACATAGTGACCTCATACCACCAAGGAACAAGAGCCAGGAAAATAGCACGTCCTTTGGACCCAGGGTCCCTGTGCTGAGAAGCTCTTCTGCTAAGGGAAGATTGATGACAAGGACCTTCCTCCTAAGCTGACAGAGAGAGAAAGCCTTCCCCTGGAGCTGACGCCCTGAATATTTTGGATTTGTAGGCTCCTTGACTGTGAGAGCACACATTTCTCTTTGTTAAAGGCATCCGCTTGTGGTATTTCTGTTATAGCAGCACTAGATTACTAAGACAGGTGATGTTGAGTTGGTTCTGATTCATAGTGACCCTATATAGAACAGAATGAAACATTGCCTGGTCCTGTGCCATCCTCACAATCTTTGCAATGTTTGAAGCCATTGTTGCAGCCACTGCATCAATTCATCTCATTGAGGATCTTTTTTATCCTGACCCTCTACTTTACCAGGCATGATGCCCTTCGAGGACTGGTCCCTCCTGATAATATGTCCAAAGTATGTGAGAGGAAGTCTTGCCATCCTCACTTCAAAGGAGCATTCTGACTGTACTTCTTGAAGACAAATTTGTTCATTCTTCTGGTGGCCCATGGAATATTCAATATTCTTCATTAATACCATATTTCAAAGGAATCAATTTTTCTTCGATCTTCCTTATTCATTGTCAAGCTTTCACACGCATATGAGGCAACTGTAAATACCATGAAAATACCATTAAGGTGAGGTGCACCTTAATCCTCCAAGTGACATCTTTGCTTATTAACACTTCCAAGAGGTCTTTCACAGCAGTTTGCCCAACGCAATATGCCATTTGATTTCTTGACTGCTGTGTCCATGGGCGTTAATTGTGGATCCAAGTAAAACGAAATCCTTGACAATGTCAGTACTTTCTCCATTTATCATGATGTTGCTTATTGGCCCAGTTGTGAGGATTTTTGTTTTCTTTATGTTGATGTGCAATCCATACTGAAGGCTGTAGTCTTTAATCTTCATCAGTAAGTGTTTCAAGTCCTGTCAGTGGTATGGTCTACAAATCCATGTCATCTCCAAATCAAATTCTAAGGTTGGCATGGGGAGAGTATTCCCCCTAATAATTGGGGTGATATTCTCTTCATTGGACAACCGAAACAATGGATGTCTACTACAAGGGTTTGGTGTAATCAGTTTGAAAGGTTAAAAGAAGTAGGCATTCTCTCTGAACAGAATTCCTAAGGGGAGCCTGGGTATTTGAGTGGCCCGAAGGCCACGGTCAATGACACCACTTATCTTCATGCTGCCATTTTCTTTATCAGGCACAATTTCTTTTCTCCTACTGAGCTTATTAAAAATACTCTTATACAACAAACATGGAAATGGAAGTAAATTATTCTATTTCGCTCTCCCAATAAAATAAGATGCTGTTTGGTGTTCACAACAACGGAGTAAACTATTTTCACTGAATTGAATACGTTTTCAATATAGATTCAGCCTGAACAATCCAGTTTTTCACCATGATTTTTAATAAACCATAGCTTGAAGTGTATTGTCATAAAGCTGATTGTATTTCCCTATAGAAATAGTGTTATAATTGATGGATAAGTTATTGACCAAGGACTTATGAACACAAATATGATATAAAAACAAATATCATAGTTCATAAACTTCTATATTTAAGTAATTGAATTATTGTCCAAATAATCCAGTTTTTATGAAGTGAGTCTACTTCTTCTGTACTCATTGAATATTCACGAGGCTGCGATGTATATATATACATATACACACATTCAACTGTTGTAAACGTTATCAAAATTCTGACTTAAATGAACAATCCACTTGAGATATGTATATTATATATATTCAAGTTAATAATAATTTTATATTACCATAAATTTGATTAATAAATTAATTAATTTTTCAAATATTTATTGCATGACTATTACATGTCAGGAGCCCTGGTGGTTCATTGGTTAAGAGTTATAGTTGCTAACCAAAATGTTGGCAGTTCGGACCCACTAGCCACTCCTGGAAAACCCTATGGGGCAGTTCTATTCTGTCCTGTAGGGTTACCATGAGTCAGAATCGACTCAATGGCAACAGGTTTGTTTTTTTTCATTATCTGTCAGGCATTTTTTAAGGGATCTAATATAATAAAATGGACAAAATCATTCCCTGTTTTAAGGAATTCAGACACAAACATACAAGTAAAAATACAATTCAAAGAAAGGATATCAGCCATAATGGAAGAATTAATAGATACATTTATTTATTCTTAAGGGGAAAGCAATATCTCTGAATAAGGTTGTCTGTGAAGAATCAGTTTTTCTTCTTCCTTCAGTATTTTTACAGTAAGCAAAGGCATTTAAAATTATCTCACTGACTTTGGAAACGCCTAACAGTCCTGCCACTTTCCTTGTCACTTTGTTCACGCCTTTCATGGTTCTTAACGCTCAACAAGAAGTCATAAAAAGACTTGCTCCATCATTAGCATCGGCTGCTAATAAGAAAGCTCCAGAACATTTCAGATAGTATCACTCACTAGTACAGTACTCTGAGCCTTTGTGAGCTAGGGAATTAAAAGAAGAGCAGAGAGATAAAAGTAGAGAGACCTGAGATATTGGTATTAATTAAACAGCTTTAGATAAATGTAACAGAAACAGTTTGAGCCTCTATGTGCTTTTATCTCTAAAAGGGTTAATTTATAAATAAGTAATTTCTAAAAAAAATTATTCCCATGGCTTACCACACACAGTATCCTCTCTGAGTTTGGTAATTAGATCAAAACATAAATGTCCATGGTGGGTTGTAGGAGGCATGAAAATTATGATTGCTATATTATTAGCCAGCTCTGCTGTAATACGTAACTTTGAATTAGGAGAAACAATATTTGCGTTTTTGAATTGCACACATTTAAAAAATTACAAATTTCAACATTATTATGTGTTCAACAATCAAATTATTCCACACAGATGGTTCTATGCATAGATAGACACATTTCAGGTAACTGAATAAAATGGAATGTAAGAAGACTCTGCAGGTATAAGTGAGCGCTCAGCTTGCAGGCCAGCCTCTCTGGGTAGGCTCTTGAGAGAAGTTATGTTTCCCTTTCAACCTTTTTGTGTTTTGAAAACATACACAGCATTGCCAGGAGTGATGTCGAATAAAGTGTTTAAACTACTTTTGAAATAACTCGATTAAACAGGACATGGTGTGTGGGCTTTAAAAAGCAATATTCAAATTAGTTATAGATTATCATCTCTACAGAAACATTATTTTTCACTAAAATTTAAGGATTTTGTGATTCATGCTGGATATAAAAAATTTTTGCACCTTTCATCCAACAGTTTTTATCAAGTGGAGGTTCTCTTCATAGGAGATGCAGAGATAAAAAATAAGTTGTCACACTTACCCTCAACGAGCTTACATTTATTACAGCAAAATGTATTTTAAAATGTATTCTATAATTAATGTCATCTTTAATAAATTCTCATAGGCAAATGGTTTCATGGAAATTTTTTATATCACTCACTTCTACTTCCTCATTTCACTCTTTCTCACTTATCACTACTTTCACACTACTGGGAAGATCTTGACAAGCATTGCTATACAAAATTATAATAAAAATACAAGAATAAATCTATTTTTTTTAAGAATACAACAGTATCTGAATGTGGGTACTTTTATTATCTCACACTCAAGTATATGGACGAAAAAACCACCAGTTGCCATTGAGTCAATTCTGACTCATAGCGACCCCATAGGACAGAGTAGAACTGCCCCGTAGAGTTTCCAAGGAGTGCCTGGTGGATTTGAACTGCCAACCTTTTGGTTAGCAGCTGTAGCTCGTAACCACTACACCACCAGTGTTTCCTATACATGGACAAAACTTTGGAAAATGCCAGGTATGTATTTCAGATCAACCTTGCCTTAACTGCTCTCTTCTTTCTCTATTGGCAAGGGTCCCATCTCCAGCAGCTCAGGCTACAATTGTTTTACATTCTCTTTTCTAGACAAAGAAAGGCCTCACAGCAACCTGCTTGGTTTGCTATCTACCCAATGTGTGCACATAGCAGGAATCCACTCTAATTTTGTCAGAGAAGAGAAGAACTTAGTCACATTATGTACATCAGCCATATCATTTCCTTCTCAATATAACTTTTGTTTCTTGGCTAGAGAGTATTTTTTCCCTTGGATCTTCCTAAAGCCTTTCTTGCCTTTCAGACTGTCTTTCAATCACACCTCTATCCACCATATTAAGTTTCTAATGATCAGACTTTTAGCAACAATTAAATTAAGAGAGAAGTGAATCTCAAAGTTTAGTGAGCATGAGAATGATCTGGAGAACTTGTTAAAGCAACATGTCTCTGGTCTCACTCCAGAGACTCTGATTCAGTAAATCAAGGCGAGGATGGAGGATTGACTTGCATTTCTAAGACATGCTCCCAGGTCATGCTTGTCTGTCCATGGATTACACTTTCAGCAGCATTGTACTATGGTGATTAAGATGTTATAATAGAAACATTCAGTGGGGTCACAAGAGAAGTGGTCAACTTTACCTAGTGCTTTCAGAAAAGCAGTAAAGAAGAAGAACTACTTGAGTTGAGTCATGAGAGATGATTAGGTATTCTTCAGGTCCATGCCATAGTAAAAGGAACACATCAGAGAGAAGGACATTCCAGCAGGATAAGCAGGATAAATCTGGGTATAAAAGGGTACACTAAGGAAAGACAATTGTTGCATAACTGGAGGGTGGAATATGAAAACAAAAACAAACAAATGAAAAAAACGTGAAGAGATTAAGACCAAACCAGAAGGCAGGGGCCAGATTGTAAGTAATCTTATATTCTAACTAATTCTGTAGGCATCATGTGGGCAATGAAAAACAATATAACAATCATTACATTTTAGGAAGATTATTTGGCAGAAGATGGAAAATGAATCACGGTGGTAGAAGACTATTGCAGAAGGAACAGTTAGAAGAAAATGATTGCAGTTGTCCTGGTGAGTGACGATGAGGACCTGAACTACGGTAGTGGAGAGAGAGTGAGAGACTGGGTAGAAGAACCATTAAGGTAACTCATTAGATGCAAGCAGTTTACTTTATTAAAAGAATGTCAGCACAATTGATTGAGATGGCAAGATAATGATTACAGGAAAAATAGCTTTTATGGCAAGTGGAGAGGAGAAGGTAAGTTGATGAGTTTAGTTTTAGAGATATGGAAAAGTTTTAGAGATGTGTAGTCTGAATTTCCACCTTCTGAGGACTTTCATTTGAAGATGTATAATAGGTAGTCAGCTCTACAGGTCTAGAGCTCAGTAAAGAAGTCTGGAAATAGAAATTTCGGAGTCATCATACAATCATTGCCTAGCTGTCTTTGAAGTAGTGAGATTAAATTAAATCATCCTAGGAGAGCATGTAGAACCTGGAAAGATTCTTAGGAGAGAAAATCAAAGGCACTTTAATAAATAGGTAAAAGGATGGGCTGAGAAAGAGGATCTTACCATAGATACTGGGAGTTTAATTAGAGAGATAAAGGGAGAACTGAGGATCTCAGAGATGTCAGAGTACAGAGTTGCAAATGGCTCAGAGACACCAAATACAATGAGTATTGAAGGGAGTCCATTGGGTTCAACAATTAGGAGATTATTGGTGAGAGTTCTTTCAGAAAACAGTGAATGTGGGAATTTTATTTCAGTGGCTAAAAAACTTAACAAAATATGAGGAATTTAACACAGTATACAAACTTTTCTCTCAGAGACTGCTTGATTAGAAAACAGAAAAGGCAGATGAGGGGGGCAGTCTTCCCTTGATTAAATCAAACCTGGAATCAGCACAACAATCTATAAGTTTGTACCAGTAGATAGCCAAGATTGGGGACCACTTGGAGGTCAACAAAAGGACACCAGGAGCTTGATGGAGGAGGTTCGCGGGATGAACTAAATCCTAAGGAGGAAGGGATGGCTGTCAGGGAGATGGAGAGGAACCCTCAACGAGTAAGGACTACTTCTCAAGCCATTCCAAATACATCAGCTAAAATATGTGTTCAAAGCTTCTGAGGACTCGACTCGAAAGCCTGATTTTGCAACCAAAACTTGGCAATTAGTAATTGAAACCACATGCGTTGTCTAAAAACCACCCACGAGTACTTTGACATTTATTATACATAAGAGAATACACAACCCTGATGTGAACCAAAACGAAGGGGAAACAAAAGCTATTTGCAAAAATTTCAATCACATTTCTCCAAACAAAAGACTACTTAATAATACTGCCAAGTCTAATAAATAATCTCATGAGCAGTAGTTCATTGCATTTCTTTATCTCTGTTCCTTATTTTATATACATGTACATGTTTCACTGTGAAGAAACTAGTGTTTCTAACTGCTTAACATGGCTCTATTTCACTATGCTTCCTATGTTGTTGTTGTTAGGTGCCATCGAGTCAATTCTGACTCATAGTGACCCTACATACAACAGAACAAAACACTGTACCATCCTCACCATTGCTGTTACGCTTGAGCCCATTGCTGCAGCCACTGTCAGTCCATCTCATTGAGTGTCTTCTTCTTTTTCACTGACCCTCTACTTTACCAAGCATGATGTCCTTCTCCAAGGACTAGTCCCTCCTGATAACGTGTCCAAAGTACATGAGACAAAGTCTTGCCATCCTCATTTCTAAAAAGCATTCTGGCTGTACTTCTTCCAAGACAGATTGTTCATTCTTCTGGAAATTCATGGTATATTCAACATTCTTCACCAGTATCATAATTCAAAGACATCAATTCTTCTTCAGTCTTCCTTATTCATTGTCTACCTTTTGCATGCATATGAGGCGATTGAAAACACTATAACTTGACTCAGGCGCACTTTAGTCCTTAAAGCAGCATCTTTGCTTTTTAACACTCCAAAGAGGTCTTTTGCGGCAGATTTGCCCAATGCAATGCATTGTTTAATTTCTTGACTGCTTCTTCCATGGTGTTGATTGTGGATCCAAGTAAAATGAAATTCTTGACAACTTCAATCTTTTCTCCATTTATCATGATGTTGCTTATTGGTCCAGTTGTGAGAATTTTTGTTTTCTTTACATTGAGGTGTAATCCATATTGAAGGCTGTAGTCTTTGATCTTCATCAGTAAGTGCTTCAAGTCCTCTTCACTTTCAGCAAGCAAGGTTGTGTAATCTGCATATTGCAGGTTGTTAATGAGTCTTCCTCCAATCCTAACGCCACGCTCATCTTTATATAGTCTAGCTTCTCAGATTATTTGCTCAGCGTACAGATTGAATAACTATGGTGAAAGGGTACAACCCTGACACACACTTTTCCTGACTTCAAACCATGCAGTATTCCCTTCTTCTGTTTAAATGACTCCCTCTTGGTCTATGTACATGTTCCTCATGAGCACAATTAAGTGTTCCAGAATTCCCATTCTTTGCAATGTTATCCATCATTTGTTATGATCCACACAATCAAATTCCTTAGCATAGTCAATAAAACACAGGTAAACATCTTTCTGGTATTCTCTGCTTTCAGCCAAGATCCATCTGACATCAGCAATGTCAGCTGGTTAGGAATATTTAAATTATTTTTTTCTAGTTGCTTTTAAGAATTATTCTTTATGAAGTATATAGACAAGAAAATAGCTTTAGAGAGTGCCTTGACATACTGAATGCAGGTCTGAGAAATGGGTAATAGCAAATCCTTCAAAAGAAATAGATTAAAGACCTAGTGAGAAAAGTAGAGTGAAGAAAGTATTATATCCTTATTCAGGAAAAAAGAGAATAGAGAGGAACTTACCTAACTAGCTTTCATTATGTCATAGTCTGGTTGAACAGTTCAGTACCTCCATTGTCCCCAGCACTGTTTTTTAAACTGTGTTCCTCAAATTACTTGTAGTCTTCCAAGTGTTAATAGGTGTTCTTTATCTATTGCTGCATAAGAATATTACTATAAATGTAACAGCTTAAACAGCACACGTGTATTATTTCACAGTTTCTACGGATCAGGAATGTGACTACATTTCAGGTGGATCTTCTGCAAGACAACAGTCAAGGTATCACTTAGGGCTCTGGTCTCATCGCAAGGTTCTACTACGGAAGGACTGGCTTGCAAGATTACATGGTCGTTGCCGGAATTTAGTTCTTTATGGCCTGCTGAACTGAAGATTTCTCCAATGTGGTCACTTCTGTATCAAAACCAACAAGAGAGAAAGTCATCTTACAACCTTATGTAAAGTAACCATGGAAGTGATATCCCATCATCTCTGCCGGATTTTATTGTTTAGAAGTAGGTTACAGGTGCTGCCAACACTCAAAGGGAGGGGACTACACAAGCACAAGAATACCAGGAGGTGGGATTATAGGGCCACTTATATTCTGCCCTCCGCAGCGGTACCTTAGAGATGTAAAAAGGCATAAACACATTAAAGGCAGTGAGAACATCATATGGTAATATTCTCTTAGGCTATTAGGATAAATTATACTCTTTATCTCAGCATAAAAGGCCTTCATTTATCAGCTTCCAACCTACTTTTCTAGGATGTCATTATATGCCCCTTACATACCCATAACTCAGACAAAGCTTGCTGACTCCTAGTCTAGACAAATAGTAGTAGTGATGGGAATGTAGAGAAGTGGATGGAGTTGAGATATAGTTAGATGGACAGATTTCAGTAATGGATTAATCGTGAGTATGAAGAATGGAGGGATTTAAAGGAAGCCTTTAATTTTCTGACTTAACTGTGTTGATGGAAATGTCATTAAATAAGATGTAAAATAGTAGAAGTGGAGTGATTTGAGGAGAAGGAAAATCAGGAGTTCTGTTTCGGATACTGTGGTAGAATGTTTCCAGTCTCTTGATGCTCAACTTTTGCAACAACATTGCTATATCTGGGGGTATTTTCTGTTTTATGAATCTACCTTCCCAAGGTATAAGTCAAAACATACTCTTCCAATCCTTCTTTGAAACGTAGGCACAGGCATATGATATTATGTCTATGGATCACATAAAGTCATGGAAGATGTTGATTGGCTATTGAGGGAATTGAGAGAAGGATTCACACAGATCTATTCTACTAATGAGGGTGTTGTCAATGGACTTCAGTTATCACGGGTGGGGCAGTGGTGGGAAAGTTTAAGTTTGTAGCAGCCGTGCAAATAGTAGCTTCTAGAGTTTGGTAACAGCAGCAGCTGCAGTAGTTTTCTCAGCAAACCACTTCTGTTTTCCGGGTTTGATTATTCCCCTAGAAATTTAGCCTTGAACTTGATTCTCCCGCCCTCTCAATAATTCTGTGAATTTCTCAATATCCTTTTAACAACTTCTTTTTGATTCTTCAGCCAGAGTCAGTTTCTGTTGCTTACAACTAAAAACCATGACTGATAAAGATATTTAATTTGATACGCCTGTGAGACATTCAAGTGAAGACATTAAATAGAGAGTTTGCTATACAAGTCTGAAGCTCAGAGGAGAAGTCTTCGCTGGAAAGAGAAATTTGGGAATTGTTAGGCTATAAATGTTATTCAAAACTGCAGGACTGGATAAGATTGTTTAGGAATAGATTATAAAGTGAGAACTTAGTACTGAAACCTGGAAAAAGTCAACACATAAAACTGGGTTGAGAAAGAGGTTTAATCTTTCATCCTGCTATGGCCCTATACATGGGAGAAAGATGTGTCAGTCTGCTTCTGTAAAGATTTACAGCCTTGGAAACCCTATGGGACCTTCTACTCTGTCCTACAGGGTCACTATGAGTCAAAATTGACTCAATGACAGTGGGTTTTGGTTTTTTGGTGGCCCCATAGCATTTTGTGCCTACAACACTTAGTATATTCTACCTCATATTATAGCTATTTATTTGCCTGCACACAAATCATTTACCTGATTTTAGTTCCTTGAGGGGAAAGGGCCATGGAGTTTTCTTCTTTCTGTGTTTTCTGGTAGTGGGCATGACGCTTTGCATGGAATAGAGACTCACTATATTTTTTTTACTTGAAATAATTTTTTTCATGTTACTTGATTCCCCCCTCAGAATTATTTTAAAAATATGTTTGGGATAAAACTGTTTTTGAAACAATTGTTTTCTATTCTGTGGATTGTCTATTGTTCTATTGGCAAGAAACTTTATAAAAACAATTGTTATTCTCTTCCTCTCAGTCATTTCCCCCAGGTGACAGAAAGGATGATTATTGGACTATGTGCTCTTTGGAAGGTTTAATTGGGACATCTTCCACTATTTATTTTTTATTTTCTATTATACATATGCTATCATATGTATATAGTAACATATATATGATATATATATCTGCTCTTGTTGTTCTATTAAGATATCAGAAATTGGACAATTTTCCAAGATTTGAAATATCTTCAAAAACTGATGATTGGTTAGATAGTTCAATTATCCTTACTGCTATTTTAAAACAGGTACAATGAATTAAGGTCAACATCATTTATGTTTGTTTAAAATTCCTGCTGAAAGCGTTATGCCACATTTTTTGCTGGGTAGTAGATAATGCACTTAACTAAAATATTGGAAGAATTGGATTATTTTACTTAGTTCACTTAGTATTTCTAATAGTTTATTCATGTGTGAGAATTTTATCTTAAATATTAATTTAGTTAAAATCAACATAACTGCTACGTACCACAAAGAATTCAGTCAATGAAAATAGCATTAGCAAATACTTGTTTTTGGTGACTTATCCTGTTATCATCTCTAATAGTCCTATTTATGAGATATATTTTTAAAAACGTAAATTGTGTTTTATTTGTTTGACATGAATTTATGTGTGGGGAAGAAAACATTTCCCAATTTGTATGAAAATCTGTCACATTTTCTACTAGAGAGTAATTTTTAGCAAAGATTCTGAAGGCACTATGAAATAGTTTGCTTTAGACACTGAGTCCTGTTTTTATTCCTTTGGCCTGACCTCCCTTATAGTTTTCCATACACTTGACCCTTTATGATTCCTCCCTAATCAAAATAGAGAGTCTGACAGGGCCTTGCTAACCAAAAACAAAACAAAACCAGTTGCCATCAGGTGGCTTCCAAGTCATGGCGACCTTGTGTGTGTCCAAGTAGAATTGTCCTCCATAGGGTTTTTAAGGACTGATTTTTTTGCAAGTAGATCACCAGACCTTTCTTCCAAGGTGTCTCTGAGTGGACTCAAACCATCAACCTTTCGGTTAGTAGCCAACTTTTCGCTTAGTAGCTGAGCGCTTAACCGTTTGTGCCACCCAGGGACTAGGACCCTGTTAGGTCACTGGTGAATCATTTTTTCACCATTCTTCTGTGTTGTCAAAGGCCTTTCATATTTATTGTCTAATCTGATACCGACAAAACTTGTGAAAGTTAGACCATGCAGGTATTCTTATTCCATTTAACAATCCCAAGGTCACCTGTATAGTAACTTGCTTTGCTGAGAATAGAACTATGATCTTCAGATTTCCGTTCTCTTTTTCCCTCTACACTACATAAACAAAAGAAAAGAAAAGAAAAAAATGTGCCAAAGGGTTAATTCTAATAATGTCTTTAGCTGGTGATACACAAACCAAAGATTGTGGCTTGGGGACATGTCTTTGACTATATTAGAATTTCTGGACATGAAGCTTGGAGAGTTCAATAATGTATATTTACTATAATTATTTTTTCAAATGATACACATGTAACAATTCATCCTTGGAGCAAGTATATATGAGAAATAAAAGAGGAGAAAGCATGAAGAAATATTGAGAAGCACTGAAAGTTGATCTAAATAATGTATTTATAAAAGGGAGCCCTCTGATTTTGGAGGGTGATAACTATGCAAGCAATATTTTTTTTTATATAGAATTAGAGGATTATATAGGCTAAAACACAGATCTGACAAGTTATGTGTCTGTTTAAAATCCTTATATGACTCTTTATTCCCAAAATTATATATAGACAGTCACCAGGTTATGAACGTCTGACTTACGGACAACTCGTACTTAAGAATGGACTGTCATAAAGCCTATTATATTAAAAATTTGAGTTAAATACAATGGTTGATAATAACGAACACAGATACTACTTTGTCATGCTCATGAAAACAATGCGTGGTTTGGAGAGTTTCTTAAGTGTTTTATATGCATAGAAAGGTAAAATATATACTATATGCTAAGACAAACATTTGACTGACACTAAATAAGAAGCATATGTACCTGTTCCGACTTACCTATATATTCACCTTAAAGACAGACTTGGAATGGATCTTGTTTGTAACCCAGTGACTGCCTGTACAGGATATAACAAAAGTGTCCTTTGATCAGTAATTGTGGATGTCTACAGCGATGATATGTGTACTGTATTTTTTCACAAATAACTTACCCATTATACCCTTTTTGCCAACTGTGTAACCCTCCCCTCCATTATTTTCATAAGTGTGCTATGCCATTTTTTTCACGTTATTGACTTCAATTGACACTAAGAAGACATAATTAAACTATGAAAAAAGCAGACCTAACATAACCTAATTATTTCACTTCAGACTATCTATAAGGTTTTCACATTCAACTGCTGAGCTAATGTGCTATAATTAATTAAACTAACAGAAACATATGCACAGTTTCAATTGCTTATTTTCTGATTACTGGGGGACTACCAAACTCAATCCATGACTTCTTGACCATGGCTTATCCCTTTATTATATAATTATGATCAAAAGTATAATTTTCAGACTATTTTTATATACATAAGCAGGAGAGTAAAGAAAATTAAAAAAAAAAGAAAAGAAGCAGAATGATATGATTTAACTGTAATATGGGAGGACAGATGAACGAGACCGAAATTTACTTCTGGAAATGTCACGTGAGCAATATATTCATGAGTGTGCTATGCCAGAACTGGTTTACTTAATTTCATCATTTCTGCATGTTAGATGTGTGGGCGCATTATTTACATGAGCACGTTACTTGAAAAAAAAATACGGTGTAGTGGGAAAGAGTGACGTGCTTTCAAGGGTGACATATCACATCCTCTGTTGAGAATCACTGGTCTTTCAGACAGATTTAAGCCCCAGATAGATTTCAACTTGACCTATGTTGTCATTTTAGCCTTGTGTACTGCCCTTCCTCTTCAAGGTCATTATGTTTTAGCCATCCGGAATTGTTTGCTGTTTTCTGAATTTATGGCGCAAATGAACTCTAGCCTCTTCTATTTCATCAACGCTCAACCCGTATGATCCTTGTGAGGTTTTTCCTAACTTGTCTCCCCAACAGCCCTGATAATTTGTATCTCCTTCTGTTGTATCCTTAAAATCTTGCAGAATGCCCCCAAAATAGCAAATACATGAGTAAATATTGAATGGAAGAATGAATGAATGTGTGCATTTTGCTAAAGTAAGAATGCCAGTTAATGTCTGCTCAAAAGAAAACCAATTAGGAAATTCACTGATTATATTCCTGATTATACCTCCAATTGTTAGAGTAAGAGAACTGGCTTGATTGCAGACCATGAAAGTTGCATCCATATTGTAGGTAAATTCTTATTTTAAGAGTCTTGCATTTCATATCAGGTAGCCAAGGTCATTAAATAGTCTTAAGATAAGGGGGCAGGAGAAGGAGCTTATTAAACACTCCTCTTTCTGAGGAAATAAATATTTCTTAACCTTTATACACTCTTTAGAAGATAATTCATTCCTTAGAAGTTTCCCTTGCTTTCTTTTCAAACTCCCAAATTTCCACCCCAAGGAACAGTATGGACCGTATGATTAATATCAACTCAATAGCTACTCAAGTGAACTGTTTACCATGTTTAAGTCAAAATCTTGTCTTCTAGGTTCAAAAGACAATTAACTTGTGGCTTTTTGGGGAGAGCAGGAAAATAATAAATGAACGTGTTCCCTATGTAATTGTGCTACCAAAAGAGTTCAAACTACTCTCTAACCTTTACACATAGGTCAACTGGAATAATTATTAGTAATAATACTTGGTATTATGTATTTTAATGCCTTTCCCTTAGGAAATCAAATTACTATATACACATAATCTCATTAATCCCTACTCCATTTCTGTGAAGCAGAAAGGCGAGGGCTATTTTTTAGGCTCATGTTTGTTGTTGTTGTTAGGTGCTGCTGATTCATTTCTGTCTCATAGCAACCCTCGGTGCAACAGAATGAAACACTAACCGGTCCTGCACCAACCTCACAATCATCATTATGCTTGAGCCCATTTTTGCAGCCACTGTTCAGTCTATCTCGTTGAGGGTCTCCCTCTCTTTCTCTGACTCTTTATTTAACCAAGCATGATGTCCTTCTTCAGGGACTGGTCCCTCCTGATAACATGTCCAAAGCACAAGAGACAAAGTCTTGCCATTCTTGCTACCAAGGAGCACTCTGGCTGTACTTCTTCCAAGACAGATTTGTTAGGCTTAGATTAAGGTTTTATTCCTGTTCTCAGATGTAGCAACTAAAGTCCAAGAAGGTTAAGTGATTTGCTCAAGGTCATATACTATATCAACTACTGATTTAGATATTTTTTATTCTTTACTCTGGCATGTTCTCGTCTAAACCACACCGCCTTCAGAAACAGTTCCTTCAGGCTCCATTGCATAGTATATTGACCTGTATCAGGGTTGAGTTTTATTAAGTAACACGAGGTTAAGCTCTCTGCAAAAAAGGCCAGGAGTCAACAGAGAGTGCATCATCTTTGTTTTATACAAGGACTTCTCCATATAAATGAACTGTCAGAATCATTTCATAATTCATTGTCCATTCAGATTTACAAATAACAATCCTGTATTTATGGCTGAATAGTGAACACACAAATATTGCTAAACCACAGCAATGAAAAAAACAAGATCTTACTGTCAGCAGAATTTTTTTTTCCTAACTGCATTAGTGTACTACCCTAACGCTCTCTGACTTAGATGCTAAGAATGTAAATGAAACAGAGCAAAATCTAAGCTGTTTGAATCTTCTAAATTAATAGAAAACATTATTTGAATATTACATTGAACAGCTATAATGCTAGTGTAACTTTTCAGCCCTGGGGCTGCAGCCATTAAGCCTAAAGAATGACAGTTCTAAGCCAAAACAGTATTTGAAAGGCATTTTACTGTCAGTTTGTTTCAAAAAGTATTTCTTACTCTGAGGAAATTTAATATAAATTGGTGAAAGAATTAAACTCTCATCTGTAATGGAGGAGCCTAGCATACTGTCAGGATATTTTTCCTTTTCTTCTGGACCAGGTAATTGATGTTTAGCTGGGGGCAAGTTGATTAAAAAAAAAAAAAGAAAGAAAAAGAAAAGAATGGCAAAAACATGATTCCAAAACACTTTAGGGATAATAAGGCAACATTGCTTGAATATGGCTTCAGCCAAAGGTTAGGTAAAATATAATAGGAGCCAGCTTCTCAACATGGAGTCTGTTTCTCAGCAATGTAACTCTATAGGAAAGCTTCCAGAAATCTCTCATTCTGCTCCAAGCAATCTTTGACTCCTTGGGTAATTAATTCTTTTCACTGAAATATGCTGTTCATGCCCTGCTATATATTTTTGCCTACATCTAGAACTCCTGGAGAGTAACAGAGAATAAGGCGCTGTCCCAATGGTAAGAGCCACCTTCAAAGATAAATATCTCCTCTGTTTTATGTTTTGTTGAAATTGGAAAAGAACAGTCCAACAAAGCCTGCACAGTGTCAGTGTTTAAGATTGAGTTGTTATGCAATTTACAAAAAGAAAAAAAAAAAGGTGGAGGAAGAAAAAACCATGCACAGCAGAAACCTGGAATCTTATTATGTGACTGCTTCCTATTTTAACAACTAATGTAAAATGTTTTAAAAACATGTTTTTAGAACTTGGAAGCTGAACACAAATTGTAAGTAGATTGTAACGAACTCCTGAAATATGAAGTCGTTAATGGAAATATCATCTGACTCTAAAATCCTACCTCATAAGTATGTTAAGTTTAACGCATGATACACTTTAAAAAATATAGAGATTATAGGAAAATAATATAGAAATACAAAATTGTGACATGCTACAAATTTCATCAGTAGACCTTTTTCATTTATAATCTCTTGATGTTTTTCTGAGTCCTTTATATTTTTTCTTGTAATTAATTACATTTCCGGAGTACCTTTATGTTGCAATCCAATATTAGGTGTTTTCTTTGCTTTTTTTATTCCATATTTCTATTATCTAATGATGTGTTATGCTAACTTTATGTAACTTTATTTTGATAAACAGAAATGATTTACCAGCTTAAGTATAGCTAGCTCTTAATCAAAAGTTTGTTGTAAAGGATAGTGGTTAAAAACATCACTAGCTTTGTGGCCTGGGTAAACTAAATAAACAAACAAAAATCACTCCAGGCCTCAGTTTCCTCATTTGTAAAATGGAGATAATAATAGTACCTACCTCGAAAATTAAGTGTGTTGACCTGAGACGAGGGCTCCATGTTTGACACACAGTAAGCACCATATAGGGATTAGCTTTTATAGGGAGCATTATCATCAGCATTATTTAGGGTTTTTCTTTTGCAATTACCCTCTTTTTATTAGTTTCAGATTCTTAATTTACCTAGATCTTTCACCAAATGTTGATAGTGGAAAAAGCACTGGATTAGGAGTCAAGATAACTGTGTTCCTTGTACTAATCTTGAATATGTCACTTATTTGCTAAGGTTGCTTGGAAATTTCCCTTCACCTCTTCAAATTTTTAATCCCCTTAGATTAAAAAAAAAAAAAAAAAGGAACTAATCTAGATCAATATTTTTCAGGCATTTGGAAATCAACCCCTAAATAAAAACATAAAATAAAGGACCAACATAACTATTGGTCAAATTTTTATTTTATCAAGAAAACAAAATATAGAGAACACACACACACAAACACACACACTACACTATCACTAGGATTTCATATAAAGAAGAACTTTTTCACATCAAAAAGTAAGAAAGACATAATCTTAAAATAAAGTCCTTTTAATTAAATAAATTTAACTTTTTGAAAAATCCATATAACACAGTAATAAAATGGAAACATTTTAGTATCAGTTTCAGCTGATGATGCAAGACAACTGGTGCCACATTACAAGCTGAGTTATGAGACCACCATGAAGGATTTGCAAAAGAAATTATGAAAACCGATTCTGTGCATCTAAACATTGTAAGCCACCTGGCAATTATGAAAGCATTAAAAATGGAGATAAGAAGGGAATGTTTGGAGAAAAGGCTATACTGTTCAGTCCCATTCCACTGTTCAAATGGGAGATTTTGGGGGGGTCGTGTCTTTCCCCCACTAGGTTGTCTCTTTCCCCCACTCCAAACATTGGGAAGAAGATTCAACTGGACCACTTGGAGTTTGTAATGTGTAGTCTGGAGCTTGGGAAACATAACAGACTGCCAATTGTGAATGTCTGAGAAACCAACGGAATAGCAGAACAAAGGGAAGGGGCTTCCTCTGTCCCATGTGCACCCCTGAGGGGAAAGATTAATTGTAAGGGCTTCCCAAGGACCATATATAGGCTCAGTAAGAGTACATCAGCACAGATGTGAGAAACAACATAAAACCATCTCAAATCCTATCCAGGGGGCTGCTTATGATTTTAACATCATGGAGTAAGTGAGGAAAGGGGCTGAGAAAAGAACCAAAGTAAGAGCAGGAAGTAATATATTCACCTTCATCATGAACACTGCACTTACGTGTTTATGAGGGATGGGGGGTTTCAGGTAATCCATGACTATTGCCTATTAGATCATGAGGTCAATTTAACTGGCCAGAGAGCATGATCCCTGTCATGATAGATAAAACAAGAATAAACTTTCCTTTCCTTTCCTTTTTTTCTTCTCTTCCCATAACCAGTAAAAAACCAGTTGCCATGGAGTTGGATCCCAGTGTGTGTCAGAATAGAACTGTGCTCTATAGGTTTTCAGTGGCTGAGTTTTCAGAAGTAGATTGCCAGGCCTTTCTTCCAAGGCACCTCTGGGTGAACTCAAACCTCCAACTTTTTGTTTAGCAGGTGACCATGTTACCTGTTTGCTCCTCTTAGGGATTCCCTCCCTCCCCATAGGGGTAAGAAAACCTCAGTGAGAAAAATGGAGGAAAAGGGGTAAGTGGATATTAGGAAGTTGGAAGAAGATGCCACTCCTCCCTACACTATTCCTTCAGAGCAGGTGCTTAGCATGAATCAGGCCCAAGATGTTGAGGGAAAAGAGGCGTTATCTCCAAATAAAATGTAAATATTTTGTTATTACAACTATGGATAAAATTAATTACTGAACAAAGATTGTTTTGTCAAAGTAAATGAAAGTAACCAGAAAATTATAGGACTTACCCTAAAATTTTGTCTCTAGGAAGGGGGGAAAACAAGGCCCAAAGAATAAATGTTAAAAAAATAAAAAAAAAGTAAAGGGATAAAAATGCAATGGCTTTAATAATGTATCTCACAAGTCATGCATTTCAACATAACCCTTGAATTCACTGCAATGCCTTCATTGGTTGTTTATGATTTATTTTTTTTTCTATTTTGCTGCAAACTGTTACATTTTAACATTAGTTAACTAGGGAACTAGCAGACTAGAGGAAATCTATTGTCCCATTACTAGATGAGGAATAGGAGAAAATGTAGAATACACATTTGTAAATTTTAATTCAGCTTTCATGATTATGTTGTCACCCATTTAGTGTCTTGTTAGATAGTAAAATAAGAATAATAATGCAAATACTTTCTATAGAAAGCCCTCACAGTACAACAAACTGACAGACACATGGGGGTCTATTGGAAAACATAAGTAAAATAAGTTATTTTATATTTATATCAGCATATAAATAAACGTATATAATTTAACTAGAACATTAGAAGATGTTTCATAAAGCTCATTGTGGTTGTTAACTTGCAAGGTCTTCTAAAGCTGTAAGTGTCATCTGAGATATGATTTCAATTTTGCATGTCGGGAGGTAAGATAGTTTGGAATAAGGAAGTTGTATTTACTTCTAAAATGTTCTAGAGTTAGGTAAGCCTAAGAATTAGAAAATAAACTTAACATTAGCTGAACAAGTACTATGTCTCAGGAACTGTGTTAAGTGCTTTACATATAAAACTTGTGGTAATCCTTACAAGGACTCTGGAGTTGAAAAATATTAACCTGATGAAAAAAATAAATGAGGAAATTGATGTTAATATATTTAAGTTAACATCCCTAAAGTCATAGAGTTACTAAGTGGTAGGACTAGAATTTTAAATCAAGTTTAACCCATTCTGAAGTCCACTTCCTTTCCACTATACCTTGTGGAGATTTTCATATTTTTCTTTATTTATAGAACTTTAAACTGGATTTACTGGAAAAGATTACAACCTATTTCATCCACTTGACGCACTGATTTCATGGCATTCTTATCTGGTCCTCTTACCTCTGCTTTCAGACCTCCTAGAGATTCTGAGTCCTTTATTCTGACATTGTTGTAGACCTATGTTTCAACTAATCTATTAGGTCATTTATTTCTTAGGGCTGTGACTGTCTCATTTGCTTTGAGTTCCCAGGGCCTAGCATGGTGCCTAGAACCTAGTAGGTACTTCACAAATATTTGTTGACTTAATAAATAAACGATAGGTAGTAATCTCTTCCTTCCTTCCTTCATTTAACATGTTTACTAAGTGCCTACTAAATTCTAATCCTTGAGTAGTTCATCAATGGTTAGACATAAACCCCAAAACCAAACCTATTGCTATCAAGTCGATTCCATCTCATAGACACCCCATATGATACAGAATAGAATGGCTCCATAGGGTTTTCTTGGTGATAATCTTAACAGACGCAGATTGCCAGACCGTAGTACAGCTGGAAGGGTTTGAACGGCCAATCTTTAAGTTAGTAGTCTAGTGCAAATCATTTGCGCCACCCAGGCACCTAAGTTAGACACAGTCCTTGCTATATAAAATTTGTGGTCTAGTGGGGAAGACACAGAGTTAAGCAAAACCAATAAAGTGCTCAGAACTAGTAAGTTGGAAGTGCTGCACATACCAAGATTGGCTAACATAGTCTGGGTGCTTGTGAGTGGGGAGATGGGGTGTGGTCAGGTTTATTTACTCCTGATACTTAACATTAGGGATTTAAATGTGGTACGTGATGAGGCAGCATCATCATTCTGCTATTTCCTAAATGAGCAGACAAAAAGAATAAAATGACCCACTTAAATTGGAACAAGTCTCACCCCAAGGTCCATCTAGAACCAAACAAATAAAAGCAGATGATGGTGCAGTTGTTACAGTTTAGCTGGACTGGGCCAAAAATAAAACTCCTAATGAAAAGATATGATCCAGTTGTCAGAGAACATCCTACATTCTAATGTCCTAGATGACTTACTTGCCTTTCCTCTGACCATGCTCTTTTCTGCCTTTGTCTTTTCGCTGGCCTATTGTCCTTGTCAGGAATGACTTCCCTACTTTCAAGTCTCAACACAAGAAACCAATCTTCCCCAGCTTCTACAGACATAGCCATTCCTTTCTTCTTTTATGAGCCTGCTTGTACCTTCATTTTAGCAGCTAGTACTCAGAGCTACCCGGAGTGTCTATCAGTTTGTCCTGCTATGGTGACTTGCATATTGCTGTGATGCTCAAAGCTATGCCACTGATATTTCAAATACCAGCAGGATCACCCATGTTGGACAGGTTTCAGCAGAGCTTCCAGACTAAGATTAACTAGAAAGAAGGACCTGGCAGTCTACTTCTGAAAAAAATTGGCGAGTGAAAACCTTATGAATGACAGTGGAACATTGTCTGTTATAGTGCCAGAAGACGAGCCACTCAGGTTGAAAAGTACCCAAAATATGATTGGGGAAGAGCTACCTCCTCAAAGTAAAGTCCACGTTAATGATGTGGATGGAGTCAACCTTTTAGACCTCCGTTTGCTGAGGTGGCGGGACTCAAAATAAGAAGAAATAGCTGCAAACATCCATTAATAATAAGAAAGTGGAATGTATGAAGAATGAATCTAGGAAAATTGGAAGTTGTCAAAAATTAAATGAAACACATAAAGATTGATATCCTAGGCATTAGCGAGCTGAAATAGGCTGGTATTGGCCATTTTGAATCAGACAATCATATGGTCTACTATGTGGGGAATGACAACTTGAAGAGGAATGGCCTTGCATTCGTCATCAAAAAGAACATTTCAAGGTCTATCCTGAAGTACAATGCTGTCAGTGATAGGATAATAATCATATGCCTACAAGGAAGGACAGTTAATATGACTATTATTCAAATTTACACATGAACCACTGATGCCAAAGATGAAGAAACTGAAGATTTTTACCAACTTCTGCTTTCTGAAATTGATCAAAATGCTATCAAGATGCATTGATAATTACTGGTGTTTGGAATGTGAAAGTTGGAAACAAAGAAAGATGAATAGTTGGAAAATATGGCCTTGATGATAGAAAAGACACCAGAGATCACGTAATAGTACCAATGACATATTCATTGCAAATACCTTTTTTCAAAAACATGAACAGTGACTATACACATGGACCTCACTTGGTGGAAAACACAGGAATCAAATTGTCTACATCTGTGGAAAAAAGATGATGGAAAATCTTAATATTATCAGTCAGAACACGACCTGGCGCTGACTGTAGAACAGACCATCAGATCCTTGTATGCAAGTTCAAGTTGAAGCTGAAATAAATTAAAACAAGTCTGCAAGAAGCAAAATATGACCTTGAGTATATCCCACCTGAATTTAGAGACCATCTCAAGAATAGATTTGATGCATTGAACACTAATAACTGAAGACCAGACTAGTTGTGGAATGACTTCATACATGAAGAAAGCAAAAGGTCATTAAAAAGACTGGAAATAATAGATCGAAATGGATGTCAGAAGAGACTTTGAAACTTGCTCTTGAATGCAGAGTAGCTAAAACGAATGGAAGAAATGGTGAAGTAAAAGAGCTGAACAGAAGATTTCAAGGGGCAGACCGAAAAGACAAAGTAAAGTAGTATGATGAAATGTGCAAAGACCTGGAGAACATGCTCAGCATTTCTCAAGCTGAAAGAACTGAAAAGAAAATTCAAGCCCAAGTTGTAATTTTGAAGGATTCTATGGGCAAAATATTGAATGATACAGGAAGCATCAAAAGAAGATGGAAGGAATACAGAGTCACTGTACAAAAAAGAATTGGTCAACATTCAACCATTTCAGGAGGTAACATATGATCAAGAACCTATGGTATAGAAGGAAGAAATCCAAGCTGCACTGAAGGCATTGGTGGAAAACAAGGCTCCAGGAATTGACAGAATATCAATTGAGATGTTTCAACAAATGGACGCAGCACTGGAGGTGCTCAGTTGTTTATGCCAAGGAATTTGGAAGACAGCTACTTGGCCAAATGCGTGAAAGAAATTCATATTTGTTCCCTTTCCAAAGAAAGATGATCCAACAGAATGCAGAAATTATCAAACAATATCATTAATATCACACACAAGTAAAATTTTCCTGAAGATAAATCAAAAGCAGTTGCAGCAGTACATTGACAGGGAACTGCTAGAAATTCAAGGTGAATTCAGAAGATGATGTGAAACGAGGGATGTCATTGCTGATGTCAGATGGATCTTGGCTGAAAGAAGAGAATACCAGAAAGATGTTTACCTGTGTTTTATCGACTATGCAAAGGCATTTGACTGTGTGGATCATAACAAATTAAGGATAACATTGAGAAGAATGGGAATTCCAGAAAACTTAATCATGCTCATGTGGAACCTGTACATAGACCAAGAGGCAGCTGTTGGAACAGAGCAAGGGGATGTTGTGTGTTTTAAAATCAAGTATGCTGAGCAAATAATCCCAGAAACTGGACTATATGAAGAAGAACGTGGCATCAGGATTGGTGGAAGACTCATTAACAACCTGCAATTTGCAGATGACCCAACCTTACTTACTGAAAGCACAAAGGACTTGAAGCACTTACTGAAGAAGCTCAAAGACTATAGCCTTCAGTATGGATTATACTTCCACAGAAAGAAAACAAAAATCCTCACAACTGGACCAAAAAGCAACATCAGGATAAATGGAAAAAAGATTTAAGTTGTCAAGGATTTCATTTTACTTGGATCCACAATCAATGCCCATGGAAGCAGAAGTCAAGAAATTAAAGGACATATTGCATTCAGCAAATCTGCCGCTAAAGACCTTTTAAGGTGTTTAAAAGCAAAGATGTCACTTTGAGGGCTAAGGTGCACCTGACCCAAGCTGTTGTATTTTGAATTGCCTCACATGCATGCAAAAGCTGGACATTGAATACAGAAGACTGACAACAGGTTTGATCTGGTTTTATACAAAAGTTGCCTGTTACCTAATTTTGAAGTTTTATTGCTTTTTTGATGTATTAATAACATTGGTCTCTTAAATTAAATTGCCAGGTTCAGATTCTAAGCTTTATCCCTTATAGTCTTCATGGTTTTAATCTCTCTCTGCTATGGTTTCTTCATCTATAAAATACTTATAATAATTGTGCCTAGTAGGGTGCCCATTGCCATTGAGTCCATTCTGACTTATAGTAACCCTATAGGACAGAGTAGAACTCCCCCATAGGATTCCCAAGGCTGCAATCTTTATGGAAGCAGACTGCCACATCTTTCTCCTGCAGGGCGGCTAGTGGGTTCGAACAACCAATCTTACAGTTAGCAGTCCAATGCTTAACCACTGCACCACCAGGACTCCTTTTCCTAATAGGGTTGAAAATCAAACTCGTTGCCATCAAGTCCATTCCAACCCATAGCGACCCCATAAAACCCATTGCCATCGAGTTGATTCCGACTCATAGTGGCCCTACAGGACAGAATAGAACTGCCTCAAAGAATTTCCAAGGAGGGGCTGGTGGATTTCCACTGCCTACCTTTTGGTTAAACAGCCATACCTCGCTGTACCTCTTCACCACTGAGCAACCAGGGCTCCAGCGACCCTGTAGTGGGGTTTAATGAGATAATGCACAGAAAATACTTGGCATAGTCCCTGAAAGAAAATATATTCACAGTGAATATTAAAAATATTTATTGCCATTTCAGGGTTCAGTATTTCTAAAGTTTAGAATAATAATTTTCATGGGTTGGGTTCTCTGAAAACAGAGGCTAAAATGGAGTTTGAGGGACACTGTATATATCAGATTCCCATCAGTAAAGGGAAGGGGAAAGAAACATGTTTGGGCAGAGGGGGATGGCGAACTAAGGTGCTGGCCAACAAAGTCTCTGCCACCCTGGAGTGGAGCTTGAAAGTAAGGATTACGTGGCAGAGTGTCCAGAATCTGGTGGAGCTGTTTTTGTTGTCAGGTGCCCTTGAATCCATTTTTGACTCATAGTGACCCTATAGGACAGAGAAGAATTGCTTCATTGGGTTTTCAAAGCTGTAATCTTTGAGAAAGCAGATTGTTACATCTTACTTCCACAGAGCGGCTGGTGGGTTTGAACCACTGACTTTTCAGTTAGCAGTTGAGCACTTAACAACTGCTCCACCAGGGCTCCTTCTGGCTTCTGTCTATACCCCAGCTCACTCAGTCACCAGATGCCTGCAGTTTGGAAAGGGCATGACCTCAGGCAAGGTGACTCTCTGCAGCCTGGACAGACCCTAAAGAAGCTGACAGGCAGAGGCTATCGGCTGCCAGCGTTTCCCAAAGACCAGCTTGAAGGGAGGTTTGAGCAGCTAGTTTTATCTACAGAGACGCATGTCTGTGTAAAAATCTTTTCTCTTCCCCTTCCTTTACAGAAATAATCACTAACAAGAATCCAAAACAAAAACATAGTTTCTATGCCTGTCACTATCTGCGATGATATAGGAGGAAAGGATTTTCAGTGAAAAAAAACAACAAATCAGAAAACAACCAAAGAAACAGGAGTTTTATTTTGTTTTCTCTCTTTCCCTTTCTTTCCCTTCATTTTCTTTATTTCTCTCTCTCCTTCCATCCTTTACTTCCTTCCTCTCTCTCCCCCAATCTCTTGTAATTCTATTTTGACCCATTTCCAAATTCAGCACATTTTTACAGCTTATTTTCTCACAGACACACAGATCAAATGCCTCATATTTGTTCCCGAGGTACGTTGGCTCTCAGCAAAATTGTATTTGCATTTCAGTTTTCTTCATTTACTGTTAAAGTTTATCGTGGTCCTGCTTCAAGTGACCTTAGGGTTTCTGGTAACTGAATTTGTTGAAAGTTTCCTTTCAACAGCAGCGACAATTTTTTTGGTCCAAAAATAAACGACAACAAAAAATTAAGTGCTTAAATAGAAATGAACAGGCAAGTTTGGAGACCAAATACTTTTAATGCTGCTTTGGTGTTTTTGAAAGTTCAGGGGAAATTATTCAAGGTTACTTTCTCCTTCGATCTAAAATGAGTTTTCTGTGTGTGATGTTGTTCTTTTGTCAATGTAGCCAAGCTTTTTTAGTAAATTTTTCTATAAATAGTACCCAAAGAACTTATTTCTAACAGCTCTATGTGGATGTATGGTTTTGATTGGATTGAATAGATTAAATCTAGAAACTATTTTTTAAGAGTAGAAATATCATGAAAGCGATTGCATTACCCCCTGAGGCTAAATATTCTTTTTTAATACTTACAAGCTGAAAGTAAATTACAAGCACATCCTTGCCCTGATTTCAATGCTCCTCTTTGAAAACATAGTATTTTGTATTTCTTTTGCAGATCAGACATGTGGGGCTCAATTTATAAATATTTTTCTTTAAAACTTAAATCATGTAAATAAAAAAAGAATCAAAAGGAAATGTATAAAACCCCTTTCTCCCAACAGAACTGCAAAAAATTACTCCTTGAAACTCCAAGAAACATTTGCATTTAGTAAGCCGCATTATTTATAGATGTAGAGCTGCAACCTCTTGTCCCAGTCTAGTAGTTTGTTTTAGTAGTTTATTTCAAATCGGTAAGATTTACAAAACAAAAGTAAGAGAAGCATGTGCTGGGCAATAAATAAATACTGCTAGTGAGCCTCTGTATTCCTTTAGCGTTACACTATTTTCATCATTTTTGACACAAAGATGTGTTTTGCAGGCAGGAAAAAGCACATTTTGAAATAACTAGTTAAGCATGGGATGAAAAACTGGTAACCAAAAGAAGAGAAATGGTTTTGATTTACATTATGCTTAAGGTCATATACAGGTCATGTTTAACACAGATTCCATTTTCATATATTTTAATAAAACCTGTATAGGAAATTTAAGGAACAGCTGTGGAAAGAATATGATCTGAAGGAGCAAAACTAAGTGTCAGTTTAACATTAACTTTCTAGTGATGAATAAGCAAACAGAGGGAAAAAAAAGGATGTCTTCTCCAAATCAGAAGGCAGAAATATTTGCGTCCTAGCTACTGATGTGAAAGAAGTATTTGGCAGAGGTGGCCTTCTGACAAGACGTCCTGGCTTGGTGTTAACCCAGTTGTAATAAATTAAATACCACCCCACATGTTTTATTTAGAAATGCTTAGCATATTTGAGGACAAAGCGTTAAATGTCAGTTTGTCCTATCCTTGAAAATACAGAGGCAGGAATTGAAACTGTGCTGATCTTCACCCATCTCTTCTTACTTCGCATTCATTTCCCAAGAGATCACGTCTACGGTCCTGTAACTTCTTGGTGTCTTTCTTGAAAAAGAATGCTGGTCTGGGTCTTACCTATAAGACTGCCTCCTGCCCTTGTGCTTCCTAGGACACATATTATATCTCTTTCTAGAATATGTTAGGATGCCCAGAAGAGTATAATTGCAACTTCAAGCACAATTTCAGCCTTCAAAGATGAAATCACTCACGTTTCTCTTAGATATAGCATTTAGAATCAGCTTTCTTTCCCATGGGTGGTATTCTGCTTATTTCTCTAATTTGCACGGCTATTTTCTTTTGTATTGTGTGAAATGTAAAATAATTCAAAAGAGATTCTGAGTGAATGGCACAATATCTGCAGCCCAACGGCTTGAGTCAGTGTAGAATAATTGGCCTGAATATATAGACAGGCCATTATGGGACTTGTTAAGGTTTGTGTCAGATCCTTGCAATAATTATTGAAGGCCTAATTCAGACCAGCTTTCCTCCACAAAATTAAATGAAAGAGGTACTGGATACACCATGCATTGCAGGGATTAGTCAATTCTCTTTGCACAGCAGTGACCTTTGTATTGCCTCTATTAACGAGTGGGAAAGGTTTAACTGCACTGCACGTGCCCTTGTATTTTCCGGCCATTATTTAAAACATGTCAAAATGAGTTCAGTAACTCTTCAGTCTTTTTTGACTTCACTTGTTCCTCAATCAAATATTTCAAACCCCACCTCCCTCCTCCCCCCTACCCCTTATTTTTAATGGAACCCAGAGCTAGTTGGAGTTTTTATCCTACATAATTCTGCAGGAGTCTTGGAAATGCACACCACTTGAAGTTCTGTAAAATAACCGTACAGCTTGTCAATTAGGAAGTGAATATATACACTAATACTTGCCAAGAAGATCACACTGTGTCTCGTATTTTGTGATTTAATTGCACATTGAATGTAAGCTTGAATCTGTTAGGAAAAAGACGGATGCAGAGTTGATGAGGTAATCTTTTACCGTCCACATCATATTTCACTTAAGTCGTAGTCAACATGCAGCCCTAATTGGCAGTCAAATCAGAACTCTGTTGACTGTAGCTAAATGCATATTGCCTAACTGTATAATTCACATAACTTCATGCAAAATTCAAGGTATGAATGCACTTCCTATGGATGGAATCACTGAGCATAAATCAATGCCTTTTTTTTTAATCTTGAAAAGTTCACCTATTCATCGGCCTGTGATGTCATGGGTCAGTTAATTACTAGATTTAAGAGTTAATTAGGTTAATGGACATATAAGCATTATAACAGATATGGAACTGATTATTTTAATGTTTCACGAATGTGGCTGCTTTTGGTTTCTTTTCCAAGGTTACAAATAATTTTTTAAAAATATTTTCTTGAATAAATCCAAGTTTTTGTTTGTTTTTTTTTCCTTCTCTTGCCTTCACATCAACTTGTTAACACATTTGTGTTTTAAGGATATTTAATAAATTCTTTTCTGACATATTTACTTTTGAAATATTAATTCATAGGAGTATTTCGAACATTTAAGTTTTTAAATCATGTTTTTATAGATTAGTAGAACTTAATGTTTCAAGGATTGTTGTTCAAAAATGAATTTCTCCACAAAGGAAGAATCTCCCTTATAGCACTCTTAGCAGATACTTAACTAATCTTAACCTCCTAGTGCATGGGCACACACTCCCTTCTGGATAGCTTATTACATTTATTGTCATCTCTAAAAGTTTAAAAGTTCTTCTTCATATTAAGTCAGTTTGCCTCTCTGCATCCCACTGGTACAATTCTGTCACTGAGAATCTCAGAGACTAAGCTTAATATTTTTTAAATGATAGCCATTCATATATTTGCAGTCAGATGTCATGTTCTCTCTGTCTTTGGTTCTTCAAACTAAACAACCTAAATTCCTTTAGCAGAGCTATAGATGATGTGGTTTCCAGAGACTTCACGATTCTGGCTGCCCCGCCTTGGACATTCTCCAGTTCTGTTTAGAGTCTTTCAAAACAGAACAACATGCTCCAAGTGTAGTACGAATAAGACAAAGTACACTAAGTCTGTAAAATACAATGTGTGCCTGTGATAGTTCAATTAATTTAAGCTATTTCACATTAGTTGATTTAGCAACTTAATGCATTATTGGCAAATTCTGTGATAAAAATAAGTAAAACACTTCAAGATATTCCTCCTATAATTTGCTGACGATACTGGTAAAATTTAGGACTCATTTACTCACAGAAAATTTGAACCCAAATTTCAACCCATTAAGATATTTTGAGTCTTGATTATGTCATACAACTCAAAGCCTCTTCTATTTACTTCGTATTATTCATAAATTTGATAAAAATTCCTTTTAGTCTTTAATCACACATTGTATTTTCTTCCTTTTAGTTTGTATAAGTAAATGTGCTGCGTGAAATACTATAAAGAAATAAAGACTGCTAAACCATCTATCTCCCCTCCACTTTTCATCCCTCAAGTTACTCACTGTCAGAAGATTTAAGTCACAAAAGGAAGTGAAGAACTCTTATAAAGCACAGAAGCAAGACAAGTATTATAAGCACAGTGAAAATTCATGGGATGAAAGGAAAGGGGTTTTTGGATTGTATTATCTCATTTAATCCTCACAAAGGACTTTTGAAAGGGGTGTCGTTTTCCCCATTTTACAATTACGAAGAACAAGGCCCAGAGAGTTAATTAGCTTGCTAGTAATTACAGATTTATAAAATAGTGAATATGGAACTAAACCTGTGTTGTTCAACTACAAAGCCTGCGCACTACAATCTACCACACCAAGACTTTATGGATGAGTGTCTTAAAAGACCAGTAAGATTTTGATAAATAAAAATGAGGAAGAAGACACTCAAAACAATGAAGATGGTGAAACCGCAAGAAGCAAGGCATGTATTCTAGTATATAAGGGGAGGTGGTGGGTGATACAATTAAAAAGACAAATTATGGTTTCATCTAGAATAAGGGTCAGAAAATTACATATAGGAGTGCTTCTGAGAAATGGCCTGAAACTTGAGGCTGAGAAGAACTATGTTAGAAATGACTGTTATGTTAGATATTAAACGATTAAAATGTTGAACAGACTCGGGTGTAAATGGGTGCCTAGTCTGGTGGCACTCAACTAAAGATCACCTTTAAGTTGACACCAATGCATTAGTCATCTGTTGCTGAAGCTTACTTCCTGGACTACATCTGCATATACTTCATTATATATAGTTTGTGGGGAGAAAGATTTATTGAATTTCTCTTATATGTCATGCATTATGATTTTCTCTGGGGATGAAAAGATAGATCACCAGATTACATTCCAGTGAAGGAGGATTAGATGGTGGGGAGAGCATTAATTTAAATACAATGTGATATCTGTTACAAAATATTTGTGTACAAAGTACTCGAGAAGGCCTAAATTCAGTTACACATGAACATGAACTGTATTTTTTTCATTGATGTAATTAAATGAAGTTTACATTTCAAGTTAGTCTCCCACACAGAATTTTTTTTTTTTAACATACATTGTAATGAGACCCTAACTGCTCACCGCATTCTGCGACAGCACACTCCTCCCCTCCGCCCCTGATTCCCCATGAACATTCAACCAGCTCATAACTCTCCCTGCCTTCCCCTCTAACCTCTGGACAGAAGCCGCCCCTTTGGTCTCTTATATCTACTTGTCTAAGAGGCACATTCTTCAC
>NW_004443939.1:30797915-30799187 GCF_000243295.1 Trichechus manatus latirostris | reverse complement strand
GAAATCAATATTGTCACTCCTGCTCTTTTTTGAGTGTTGTTTGCTTGATATATTTTTTTCCATCCTTTGAGTTTTAGTTTGTTTCTGTCTTTAAGTCTAAGGTGTGTCTCTTGTAGGCAACATATAGATGGATCATGCTTTTTTATCCAGTCTGCCACTCTCCGTCTCTTTATTGGTGCATTAATCGTTTACATTCAGTGTAATTATTGATAGGTATGAGTTTAGTGCTGTCATCCTGATATCTCTTTTTGTGTGTTGTTCACAGTTTCTTTGTTCTCCTCAGTTTTCTGTGCTGAGTCGTTTTTCTTTATATATTTTTTTTTCATCTTTTTTTTGTTGTAGATTTTGTGTTTGCTGGATCGTTATGTTTTTCTACTCTTTTATTTTGATTTTTAGGATTGTTAGATTCCTTTATGGCTACCTTAATATTTATCCCTAATTTTCTAAGTTTATACCAGTCTTTTATTACTTTATATCACCTTAACTTCCCCTCCAGATAGAAAATCAACGTCTCCATTTTTGAAGTCCCTCTTTTTTTGTTTTAATATTATCCTTTTTTTTTTTTTACATATTTATATCTGTTTCCCTATTTTCAACGTTTTTAGCTTTGATGTAATTTCGATTTCCATATGTGAGTCAATATCTGGTTGCTCTATCCTGTGTTCTAGTCTTGCGTTGTTAGCTGGTGTTATTGATTATCTAACCATAGGACTCCCTTTAGTATTTCTTGTAATTTTGGTTTGTTTTTTGCAAATTCCCTGAACTTCTATTTATCTGGAAATGCCTTAATTTTGCCATCATATTTGAGAGACAGTTTTGCTGGATATATAACTCTTGGCTGACAGTTCTTTTCCTTCAAGACTTTAAACATGTCATCCCATTGCCTTCTAGCCTGCATGGTTTCTGCTGAGTAGTCTGAGCTTATTCTCTTTGCAGATGACTTTTCTTTTATCCCTAGCCACTCTTAAAATTCTGTCTTTATCTTTGGTTTCTTAAGTTTGATTATAATATGTCTTGGTGACTTTCTTTTGGAATCTACCTTATGTGGGGTTCGATTAGCATCTTGGATAGATATCTTCTCATCTTTCATGATATCAGGGAATTTTTCTGTCAACAAATCTTCAACAATTCTCTCTGTATTTTCTGTTATCCCCCCTGTTCTGGTACTCCCATCACTCATAGGTTATTTTTCTTGATAAAGCCCCACATGACTCTTAGAGTTTCTTCATTCTTTTTAATTCTTTTATCTGATTTTTCCTCAAATAAGTTGGC
>NW_004443939.1:30795177-30797432 GCF_000243295.1 Trichechus manatus latirostris | reverse complement strand
GTTTGCTTAGTGAGACCTAGTTTCTTATTTTGTTTTGTTTTGATATGCCCAAATAGGCTGCTCATGTGCACTAGTTTGATTTTTGACACCTTTTGATCTCTAATGTCCTGTCACCAGGTAGTTGGTTCCATAACTAAGTATGTGCACTCTGGAGTTCGTTAAATTTTCCTATATGGGATCAGCTCGGGTGTGCAGGCAGTCGATCTCCACGTGTGTGATGCAGGCTCTCACCCCCAGTCCTAGAGAGGCATGGGTGATTGGTGCAGGCACTGGACTCTGGCTGTGGTACAGGATCACACACTGAGCCAGGCAGGGGGCCGACGGCTGCCCCAGAGAGTCTGAAAGAAAAGCGTGTCCCTATTCTCTAGGATGAATAGGTAGGTGAGATTTGCAGCCGGGCTAAGAGCACCCCACTATGTTGGCTGCAAAGACTTGAGGGCACCACTTTTTCTTGAACTCCTGGAGCAGGTGACTAGGCACTTTAGGAACAATCACCCATCCTCAAGACCCTGCTGCAGATCGATAAAAGTGCCTACTTGAGGAGCGGGGCTGTTTCAAGTATCACAAATCTGCCCGTTCACAGCTGAAGCAGTTGAAGTTAAACTTCAGATGTTTGCCCTGTTGTAGTGTGGTAGTGAGGGCTAATGCTGTTGAGATGGGTCCCCACAAGTCTATACAGGGGTACAGGGGTGTATGGCACTCAGAGTCTGCGGACCCCTGATTTCTATGACCAGTAAAGGAGTTGTGCTGACCCTGTGTTCCTGGCCTAGAGAAGCCAGCAGCTTATTTGTGCCCTCTCCAAGGCAAGGAGAATGGGTCAGGGTGTCTTTTGGGATCTATTTTTGGCCCAGTGGACTCCCGGTGCAGAGCAGGGAGGGAGGCAGTAAAAGGAAGAGAGGTTTTTCCCAAATCCAGTGCAGAGCATGGAGGTAGGAGGTAAGAGGGAGAGAGGTTTTTCCCAATGTGCTTTTTTTTTTTTTTTAACTCTCCATGAAAGGGTGCACGCATGTACTTATCTTAGTCTCTTGGGAGCTGCTCTTCACTGGTTGATAGTGTCCAAGCAGAATCTCTGCTGCCGGGTCTGTCTCGATGGAAACTGCTTCTCGAGCGCACACACAGCACAGCTGTTTGCCTGCTTCACCGTGGCCCAGAGTGGCTGTGCCTCTGCTGTGTAGCCGCCGCAGCTCTAGCGCTCCTCACCTCTTCCAAACGGTCTTCCTCTCCGGTATGACTCAGATGGATTTCTTAACCTTGCCTCGTTCAGGGCTGCCAGATGTTCACATAGAATCAAATCACTTGATTTTCCAGGTCGTTGTTGTAAGAGGGATATAGGAAGCATCTAACTAGTCCGCCATGTTGACCATGCCTCCTGAACTGTATTTTTGAAGATGAGTAAAATAGGCTAAAAAAAAGGAGTTGAAGAGCATCCCTGGATAACAGTGAATAACAGGAGCAAAGTCACATTGCGGTGAAAGACCACGTTGGATTTAAGAAGCTGCGCGTAACGTAGTATTGCTTGAATGTGAATTATGAAGGTGAGAATAGGAAGGAAAGGCAGGAATCTAAAGAGCCAAGCAGAGGTTAGATCTCAGAAGGCCTTGGATGCCGTGGTTAGGAACTTGGATTTTATTTTGTGGTTGATGTAGGGAGGAAGGACAGGAAAGAAGCATTTTATTTTAAGCAGGGGTGCAATTTATATGATTTTATATATATCACTAAATACAACAGTATTAATGCTAGACTTTGGGAGCGAGAGCTAGAGGATGCCAAATCAGTGAAAAAATGTACTCTGGTTAGATTTATTTGCTTGTAAGAAGTAAAGGCTAGTATAAGTAATAGGAGATTTATTACATTGGTGCACATGTAAGAACAGGAACTGAAATAGATACTGTGGTAGACCTCAGTGGCAAGAGTTCATGGAGATTTGCTTCATCAATAATACAGCTCAGCTTTTCTGCAGTGTCTTGGTCAATATGCATCTCAGTATGTCTATTCTTGCCTGCCAAGTATTTATCACTTTCTACTTTATTTATTTATCTTCTACTTCATTCTTTCTCCATTCTTGTAGCATTGTCCTAATTATAATTTTAGCTTAGTAATAGTCCGTTGTCTTCCCTTTTGTTTCTCCTCTTATCTGGCAGCTTCTCTACGTAGTCTACAATTTATTTTATTTTATTTTTTTCTTTTAATATTTTATTGTACTTCAGGTGAAGGCTTACAGAACAGATAGTTTCTCATGTAACAGTAACACACAT
>NW_004443939.1:30763294-30788081 GCF_000243295.1 Trichechus manatus latirostris | reverse complement strand
AAACGAACAAAAGCCCCGGGATCCCACCAGCACGGCAGCCCAAACCGGGAAGCAGCTCCACACTCGAATGGAGCTCCGCAGCCCCTCAGGAAGAAGCAAAGGTGGCGCACGGAGCGAGGTACTTGAGCGAAGGGAGAGGGAGTCTACATTGTTTTTGATGTTACTCCCAGTCTCTATGATTGTTCAAAGGTTCTCCACAGTCATTCTGAGATAACCTTTGTGACTGCCTAGTCTTCTGGAATTTTTTTTCCTGGATCTGAAAACCCAATTAATTTAAAATGATTAGGTATTTCTTTCTATTTCTGTACCTATCCTGGAGTCCAGTGGCCCCTTAAGCATGTCTGTGGTCTACATATTCTAAAATAAATGATAGCAGCTGAATTAAACATAACATTCTTTCTTTTTAATTTGGATTCTAAATTAGTTTTTGCCTTTTTAGTTCTTATGAAAAATGTGTTAATTGTCCTGAACTAAAATGCATGCTTTCAAACTAAGCTTGCATCGTCATATGCTACTGTAATTAATTTGTATGGGTCATATATGTAAGTACACATTTTTTAGTCAAAAGAATAAACAAAAGATAATTGTAAAACAATGAAATATAGCCACTAACTTTAATTTTATCATCAAAATTATCTAGTTCTGATAAGTCTTCTTGAGACTGCTCCAAGAGCTGTACTTCAGAATGACTATCTTGCAACGGCTGCTCTATTAAGCTATACTAGTACAGTTGCCCATGTGGAATCTGTCCTCTTTTCTGAGAAAGCAAATGAGGATGGATTTTCCTTCAAGATCAGTTATATTTAAAGAAGGAAGATTCATCCAAGTCAACTGCAGAAGAAACCAAGCAATGTAATTTAAATGAAGGGAGGGGAGTGAGACTACAGTAAAATACTTTGTATTGTAACCCAACTGGACATCAACTTACCATACCACAATACGTGTTGAAGTTAATCTATACATTCATTCTTCAAGAAGAGACTATGACCACTTTAGAAATACTGGATGGCTGAGAAGCAGGTTTTAAAAAGTGCATCTTGTTTCACCGAGGACTGCAAATTAGAGTAAGTTTGTAAATGATGTCTTAAGTATAAATTCATATTCCAGAGCAGACTCTGCAGTCAGCATGTTTTATAATATAAGCATTTAGACACTAGCCAGTTTAGATTTATTACTCATCCCATTGTCTGCTGCAAAGATTGAGAGAATTGATGAAGCTATTTTATTATCAGTGCTACATATTGAGTGCTCTTTCGCAGTTTCCTTTTATCACACTTTAAAAATCATTCTCTAATTTAACAATGATATAAGGGAGCTCTTTTATTCAGTCCAATTATGTGAAAGCACACTCATTTTTTTTAAGGGGTTAATCTTCAGGGATGAAACAGATTATCAGCTTTTGAACCAATTTTAGTAGAATCGCCAGAAACAAAGCCAGGACAAATAATTATTGGCAGTTCAGAGAAAGCATTCTGTGCCCACTGCTCTGCTGGATTCCGTTAAAGTCAGCTTGCTTGTCTTAATGGGAAACACCTGTGGTCTGGAACATAAGAAGATAGATCAAACTAACTGTGCTTTGAGACACTCAAACTAAATTATGGAAATAAAAATCTCCTCGTCTCAGCATCACCATTGTCCCTCTTTCCCTTGAAACAGATATTAAAGAGAGACTATTTTCAAAGTATTTATTTCCCTGAGGCATTCCAGAACTCTCCACATTGTCGCTGAACATGTCAGCCAGAAGACAAGTTCCCCAGACTCCATGGCCATTATTTCAGTGGCCCATTGAATAATTTAAAAAGAGCAAGCTTGTAGAAATGAATGCAAATTCTTTTTGTCTCAAACTTGGAGAATTATTAGTATGTCAAATAGGCATAGAAGGTATTCTCTGTTTTACTTAGCACGTGTAAGATGTTTTAGATAATGACTTTTTTTTTTTTTTTAAGGACAAGTTTACTTATTTATTTTCAAAATGACTAAAACACTGTTAGGGTGGGGAGTGTGATCATATGGAAAGGTGACAGGATCTACACGATACCTTACCCCAAATGTGATCAAAACTATACATTCTGCATTAATGGATGCTCAGAGCAAACACTAAGGATGAAAAGGAGGTCTTTGAAAAATGGCATGCAGAACCACAAAGAAAGAAGAGTTTTACTTGTTAGAGCAGAGGTGATGTTATTGTTAGCTGGAAGGCAAGAATTTCTAGTTTACCTTCATCTTTTCCAGGAAGAAGAATAGCCCTAAATTGGACATTGTAGTATAAAATTTATTCAGAGCAGGAACATCTTCCTGAGGCTGTAAAATTTGCAGGATGCTAGAAAAGGAATGGCAGAGACCACAATTTGATTGTTTTTCTGAGTAGGAATGGGAACAAAGAAAGAGAAGGGAATAGCATAGGTGAAGCAAGGTTTATGAACTCAAATGCCCATGGAAGACGGTGATGTGGCCAGCAGTAATACAAATGAAGCTATCCAGGTGCTTGAAAACTTCTTTCTTCTCATTTTTTTCTCTTGAATCATAGGACCATAGTCTTTGAACCCCTGTCCTCACCATCTTGATAGGGATATTGGTACAGTAAATATTTCTGTTTTCCTCTAACTCTACAGTATGTAAACTAATAGACAATAAATGGTAATGGACATATAGTCTCAGTGTCAAGAAAACAATAAGGATATTTGGGTATCATGGCAAACTGGAGAACACATGCTTTGTCTAACAAAGCCAAAATGGAGAATTACCACCACTCAAGTGTGTTTGTCCAGTGTTGTCCTGTCTTTCAGCTTTGCAAGAGAAACTGTAAATAGAGATTTTAATAAGGAACCTCCTAATTTTTAAAAAGTGTCAATTTAATTCTTGTTTATTTTAAATCCAGATTCTGATGAAGATTAATATTTAAATGTCATTTTATGCATTTGTTTCTATACATGTTTGTTTATAGCACTTAATAGGTCCAGACTGGGCAAGCCAAATAATATCTTTGTGGGCCAGATAAATTCTGCTGTCCCTTGTTTTATCACCACTGCATTATAGAGAGTGTGTTGTGAAAGTAAACAACGAGTACATTCAGATAAGTCTCATATAAAGGAGATCATTTTAGAAACTCTCCAAAGACTTGACAACCAGCCACATGGGAAACTTCTTGAAGGTCTGGATAGTGAAGGCTTGTCCCTTGGGTAATATAAGGAAATATGGTAGATGGATCAAAAACACAGCCTAATTTCTGCTTTTTCCAATATCTGTTCAGCTTTTACATAATCACTCAAACCTCTTCAGTTAAAAAAATACTTAAACATTATTAGGGATATAGTGTGCTTTTCTGGAATTCCTGTGTGGCGCAAATGGTTGGTGATTTTATCCCATTCAGAGGCACCTTGGAAGAAAAGGCCTGGTGATCTACTTTTGAGAGGTCACAGACTTGAAAATCCTATGGAACAGAGTTCTACTCTGACACGCATGGGGTCTCCATGAGTCAAAATCTACTCAGTGGCAACTAACAAAAACAGCATTGTGTTTTCAAGTTCCCTAGGTAGCACAGTTTGTGCTTGACTGCTAATCTAAAGATTGGTGGGTCAAGTGCACCCAGCAGGACCCTGGAAGGTGGTTCTGGAAATCGGCTTTGGTTAAGATTACAGCAAGAAAACTGTATGAAGCAGTTTCACTCTGTAACACAAGTAGTTGCCATGAGTCAACAACAAGCGTGTTTTCACCTTGGAAGAAGGCAAAAGAGGCAGGATGTAGAACAGGTAAACCAGTACCAATTGCCGTGGAGTTGAGTTGATTCCAACTCATGATGACCCAATGCGTTTAAGAGCAGAATATTTACGAGTAGAACAATGCTCCATAGGGTTTTCTTCTCTTTTTTAATATTTTATTGTGTTTTAGGTGAAAGTTTGCACAGCAAATTAGGTTCCCATTGAAAAATTTTATACAGATTGTTCTGGGACGTTAGTTACATTTTTCACAATGTGTTAGCGTTCTCATTATTTCCATTCTGTTTGTTCTGTTTCCATTCATCTAGTTTCCTTGCCTCTCCTTACCTTCTCATTTTGCTTTAGGGTTAATGTTGACCATTTGGTCTCATATAGTTGATTATTTAAAGGAACACAGTACTCATGGGTGATATTGTTTATTTTATAAGCCAATCTATTATTTGGATGAAAGGTGACCTCTGGGAGTGGCTTCAGTTCTGAGTTCAAAGGGTATCCTGGGACAATAGTCTCAGAGGTTCCTCTTTCCTCTAATCTCCATCAGTCCAGTAAGTCTGGCCTTTTTTAGGAATTTGAGTTTTGTCCTTCGTTTTCTCACATTCTATCTGGGAGCTTCTATTGTGCCTCTGGTCAGAATGGTTGGTACTGGTAGCTGGGCACCATCTAGTTCTTCTGATCTCAGGCTAGATGAGGCCATGGTTCATCTGGGCTATTAGTGCTGTGAACTAGTTTCTTCTTTGAGTCTTTTGTTTCCTTCATTCTCTTTTGTTACAGACAAGTAGAAATCAATAGTTGTTTTGATAGGGTTTTCAGGGGTTCATTTTTGGAAGTAGATCAGAAGCCTTCTTCCAAGGCACCTCTAGACAGACTCGAACCTCTAAACTTTATGTTAGCAGCTGAGGATGTTAACTGTTTACACCACCCAGGGATTCCCGATCAAGTAAAGGACGGTATAATCTCTGTCCTTCATCACTAAAAAGCAGCTGCAGAACCACTCTGTGGCCTTCTAAATCCTAAGGCATACTCCCCTGTGCTTGAGAGTTAAGACGGAGGACCTTATCTCTATCTCTTAGATTCTCTAGTCTCCAGAAGATATCTGGACAAATATCTGAGAGACAGAAACAAAAGAATAGTTCTACCACAAGGTAGTCTTGCTTTCAAGAAGACTATTGTATCATATTGGGTGTACTACTCTGCAATCTGCTCAGGGACATCTATCTTCCTGGTTCCTCTAAATGGTTAAAGGCCATTCCATAGCATGGATTAATGTGGTTTAATAAATTGTCCCCAATGACGCTGCAAGGAACTGGCTTATGTATGTCCTAGAAAACATGTTTAGTATTTTTATAATAGATTCCCAGAAATGATCCTGCCAGGTGAAAGATTATGCACATTTAAAGTTGTGATGGGTAACACAAAACAGCACGAAAAGAAATAGTGACGCTTCCATTCATGGTGGCCAACACTAGATATTATCCATGTTTTAAATATTTGCCAATCCAATCCATTAAAAATGGCATTACATTTTTTTTTCTTTTTGGTCTCCAGTAAGATTGAGCACCATTTCTCATGTAAAACTGGTTGGTAGAGACAACTTATAAGACTTTTGAAAATAGTATAGTGATCATTAAGAACTGATGAATCTTCATTTAACTTTTCTGATAAGATTACTAACTTGCAAAATCAGGAAAATGTGAACAATGTTTCAAAGCATTTAACTTTTTTTTCTGCATCTATATCAAATTGAATAATTTGATATGTGATTTGAATCATAAAATATTTTAGTGGCTAGGCAGCTGCTAGCAAAAAAATCAAAACCAAAACAAAACAAAAAACACCCCAAATTCTAGTGATTATAAGAACTAAGAAAAATGGTAATACTGGTAATTAGGCATTTATTTTATACAGTACCAAAAAAAGGTGTTCAATATTTAAAATATTAAAAAATATTTGATACACTTAATAAAAAAGTGAGCATTAAAATATAAAATAACTGATGTAAAATGATATTTTCTCCTTTAAAACAATTATAACAGATAAAATTAATAGAAATTGAATTATTATGAGAAACAAATACTTCATAAAACAAATGTAATTCAATTCAGCTTAAAATTTTCAAAAATTAATTATCATTTAATTCTATTTTAAAAGAGATTTTTCAATAAACAAAGTGCATCAGTGGTGTTATCACTGAGTCCCAAGTGTACTTCTGTGCAATTTTTCATGCCACTGATAAACTCTTTCTGAGTATGTACTAGGCTGAGGAATGTGAGAGGATATTTATGAGGTAACTCCAAATAGTCTTCTGACTTCTTCATCTTCAAATAATCGTATCTCTTATTTGATAACGTTAAGAAATCTTTTTGAAAAACTTTCTGCTTTTTGACAGTGATGAATAGTGAGTTGTAAGTTTGGTTTCAAAGAAACTGTCTCTAGTTTGTCCCCATCATCTGTAGTTCATGCTATATATGAGGAAATCCTGATACAAAGTTACCTGTATCATTTTCAAGACTTTCATGTTCAGATTCCATTTGTTCAGAAAGTTTTTGAAACAGAATGAGAACTATACTTGGTATATAAGCTTTGCTTTGCATATTGCCATTTTTCCCTCTTTTTGGGGATTTTGAGCTATAGAATAGTACCTGTACTAAATACAAAATTTCAATTCAATGCTTATAACTCTGAGAATGTCTCAAGACATGAATGATTCAGATTTAGGAAATAAAAAAATGCATCTGTTGCATCTGCTAATACCTATAAATAATCCTTTTTCAGTACCTTTGAATAGAGGAATCTATATTGATACATGGTGTCAAACTGGATAGGGGTCTTAATCGTAGTGGCAGATGATACCTTGTCTTGTTCTGATGAACAGTAAATGAAAATCAGCCTGTTATAGAAAGACATTGAAATCTGTTTATTAAAATTGTGATGGCTCAAAGCTGAGAAGGAGAACAAATATATATGATATTCCTGAACTGAAATTAAATGGAACACCTATGGATTAGAATTTAGGTCCAAATCAAGAGAGAACAGAATAGGTTTAGAGGTAAATTTCAGTTTAAACGTCAGTTTCAGAGGTGCATAATGGTGTCAGCAATTAACATTAAAACGTCGAGCAAGTTATAAGCTGATAATACAGATCCAACAACCATTTAGTTATTGGAATACCATGACCAATAGTAGAGCACACAATCTCTGAATTCTTCACTGATCAGACTGCATCACCTTCACTGTTTTATGCTGCCATGGCTGACACCAAGGTACACCAGACTGGCAACTTCCTAGACAACCTGTCTATGAGCGGTGTTAGAAACATTCTTTGGAAATAGTCAGAAATATGGTTCCAGTTAACTCTGATTTACACCAGCAACTGCTAACATAACTGTCAAAAAGGAAAATGATCCAGGTCCAGAACATGTAAGAAATCTCTTATTTTGAATGTGAACATGTGACAGAAAAAAGTTTTTATTTATAACCTTCCATTGCTTTCTAAGACCGGCGACCTGTGCTAACTATAGGGTCTATTGTTTGCTGAGCATACACACACCAGGTTGTCATTTTCATCCTAATGGTCTCTGGCACTCTTAAAAACAGTAGTAGGTAGGGGGATAGGGTGTTGGAGATTGAAGGAAGACAGAACTAAAATGCTCTGACTAACAAAGGAAGAGAGATTTGCAGTAGGGGATGGGAATGGAGACTCAGAGCTGGAGAAAAGGAGAGGAACTAGCTGAGTAAGGTGGGAAAAGAGAAGAGAACTGGTGTCATCAAGGCCAAGAGAAAACTTGTCTATTGGGATTTAGGAAGAGAAATGCTCTGATATGTTCAAATCAAACTCTTTTATTCCAATCAAGAAATCTTTGGCAAATTCAACACTGTTCTTTAGTGAGTGGAGGTTATTTTGAGGGGACCCAAGGGGATAACTGATATACATTATTTCCAAATAACAATAAAAGTATTAAATTTATTTAATAATAATTATTAAATGAATATTTATAAATAATAACTGAACAGTAAATTATTAATTTATATTAATGCTAAACAAGTTTATTTCTGTCTGTAAATAAAAAAAAATTGGCTAAATATTGAATGACACAGGAGCATCAAAAGAAGGTGGAAGGAATACACAGAGTCACTGTACCAAAAAGAGTTGGCCGATGTTCAACTATTTCAGGAGGTAGCATATGATCAAGAACCAATAGTATTGAAGGAAGACATCCAACCTACACTGGAAGCATTGGTGAAAAACAGGGCTGCAGGAATTGATGGAATACCAGTTGAGGTGTTTCAAAAAAACGGATGCAACACTAGAAGCACTCACTCGTCTATGCTAAGAAATTTGGATGACAGCTACCTGGCCAACTGACTGGAAGACATCCATATTTGTGTCCATTCCAAAGAATGGTTATACAACAGAATGCAGATATTATCATACAATATCACTAAATCACATGCAAGTAAAATTTTGTTGAAGATCATTCAAAAATGGTTGCAGTAGCACATTGACAGGGAACTGCCAGAAATTCAAGATGGATTCAGAAGGGGATGTAGAACAAGGAATATCATTGCTGATGCCAGATGGATCTTGGCAGAAAGTAGAGAATACTAGAAAGATGTTTACTTGTGTTTTACTGACTATGCAAAGGTATTCAACTATGTGGATTATAACGAATTATGGATAACATTGCAAAGAATAGAATTCCAGAACACTTAATCGTGCTCATGAGGAACCTGTACATAGACCAAGAGACAGCTGTTTGAACAGAATAAGGGAATACTGTGTAGTTTAAAATCAGGAAAGGTGTGTGTCACGGTTCTATTCTTTGACCATACTTATTCAATCTGTATGCTGAGCAAATAATCTGAGAAGATGGACTATATGAAGAGTGCAGCATCAGGATTGGAGGAAGATTCATTAAAAACTTACGATATGCAGATGACACAACCTTGCTTGCTAAAAGTGAAGAGGACTTGAAACACTTACTGATGAAGAGCAAAGACTGCAGCCTTCAATATGGATTACACCTCAACATAAAGAAAACAAAAATCTTCACAACTGGACCAGTAAGCAACGTCATGATAAATGGAGAAAAGACTGAAGTTGTTAAGGATTTCATTTATTTGGATCCACAGTCAATGCCCATGAAAGGAGCAGTCAAGAAATCAAATGACATATTGCTTAGGGCAAATCTGTTGCAAAGGACCTCTTGGAAGCACAGATAATGGGACTAAGGCGTGCCTGACCCAAGCCATGGTATTTTGAATCTCCCCATATATATGCATGTGAAAGCTGGACAATGAATAAGGAAGACCGAAGAATTGATGTCTTTGAATTACGGTTTTGGTGAAGAATATTGAATATACCATTAACTGCCAGAGGAATGAACAAATCTGTCTTGGAAGAAGTTCAGCCAGAACGCTACTTAGAAGCAAGATGGCGAGACTTTGTCTCATGTGCTTTGGACATGTTAGCAGGAGCAACTAGTCCCTGGAGAAGGACATCATGGTTGGTAGAGGGTCAGTGAAAAAGAGGAAAATCCTCAACGGGATGGGCTGACATAGTGGCTGCATCAATGGACTCAAATATCAAAATGATTATGAGGATGGCACAGGACTGGGCAGTGTTTTGTTCTGTCATACACGGGGTTGCTATGAGTCAGAACCGACTTGACAGCACCTAACAACAACCAATAAATGCTGACCAATACTTAAAAAAAAAAATAATGATGTTAGAGGGAAGCCAAATCATAAGCATGCCTGGAGCCACCACACATCTCTGTCTTATTCTGATGGTCACAGGACAGTGTGTGGAATATAGACAGACTGCAACACTTTCATAAAAGGGCTACCCAATAGCAGAGGGACTGAAAATCATGATAGGTAAGGAAGTATTGAATAGAAACACCTCCAGATCTGAGTCTAGGAAGTAAAGATGTATATTCAGGGGAAAGACAGACTCCATGCTGGCTTTGTGTTTCCTACCCTGTATTGCTGTAGAAGGCAGAACTGGGATAATAGATGGTAGTTATTGAGGTTGGAAGGAGCCCGGGTGGCGCAGTGGTTAAAGTGCTTGGTCACGAACCAAAAGTCAGTGGTTTGAATCTACCAGCTGCTCCTTGAGAGAAAGATGTGGCAATGTGCTTCTGTAAAGATTTACAGCCTTGGAAACCCTATAGGGCACTTTTACTCTGTCCTATAGGGTTGCCATGAGTCAGAATCGACTCAACAGCAGTGGTTTTGGCTTTTTTGTTGTTATTGTTGATTACTGAGGTTGATTTTAATAGAAGAAAGAACTTTTGCAATAATAGAAGTGCCTTTAGGAAGTCACTGAAGCCATTCAAGAAAATGCTAGGTATTCATTTCTTGAGGTTGTTGTATTAGCACAGTCTGGACAACAATGCTCCCAGTTAAAACTGTTAGGATTCTATGATTATATCTTTAGTTGTTCTTTTATCACCTAGAAAATGCCCAAGTAGTGGATTTGACCATTTCCCTTAAACTATGGTTCAATTCAGAGAAAATAAATAATTCATATATTATTGAGTTCTACAAGAAAAAAAAAAGTCACATTTCAATCAGTCATATGAGCATCATTTAGAGTACCATAAATTTCCAAAGCTCAAATCACATCTTACTCATTTTGAAAACATAATTCACAAGAAATATAAATGAAATATGGTTGAATTACCCATTGACCATCATAACTAAGAGGAAAAAAATCAAAATTTTTAGTTTGAAACATAACTTCAGGGTTTTGAAAATCAGGCATAGTCTTAGAAAAGTATATGAGGGAGAACATACATGAGGGAGAAAGTAAGAGCTAATGAAAGAAAAGAGAGGAGGGGCAGAAGGAGGAAAGAAAGAGGAGGGCAACAGCAAGAGGAGGGAAGAGGGCAGAAGGAAAACTGAGGTTAAGAAAGAAGGGGAGAGGACAGGGCAGGATCGAGTGAGAATACGTGTGTGTTCTATTTCTCATTCCGGTGCCTTTCAACAGGAGGACTGGAAGAGCAGTGAGAAAAAAAGATTTATTTTTTAAACATGTACAATTATGGAGAAAAGGCCACGACATGCCAAAATGTTGAAAAAAAGCAGCCCCTGAACTCTGACTAGGAGGATTATAGAACTCCAAAAATACACCAGACTGTGAGAACTACCACCTACATTTGCAATGTTTTACAAGTTAAAAACGTCACAGTGCATAAAAATAGTTTTTTTTTTTCACTCCTACGGACTGGTGGTTGGTGGTTTAACTTGAGAAGCAGACTGCTGTGGTAGTTTGAATAACCTGAATATGCATTCACAGCATGGAAATAAAATGAAAAATGGCTTTCATCAGACTTTTCTTGCATCCAACAAACATATTTAGTCTCCTATATCCCTTGAAATCTTTTTAAGGAGGAAAAAAGGGAAACATCTCTGTTTTCAGAAATGCTTGTAATCAGTCCTCTCAAATCCAAAGAGATTATGTCAGTTTTTGTCAGGATTACATAAAGGTCTTTACATGTTTAAAGAACAAACAAACAACCAAGTTGGCTAGGGAAAGTAAAATATGAAACAATGCTGCAAAATTTCTTAAGAATAGACTGATTCCTAAAGATATACTGTGAAACCTGAACAGGCATACTATAAAGGGGTTAGTTTTCCTGTGTTCAGCACAGTAGCTCACCGTTGAAAAGCTTCCAGCTTTGATCACACAGACACAAACAAAAGGGGCTTTCTTCCAACCTCCTTGCGTTCTCTGTTCAGAGCGCTGTCTCGTTTTCTCTTGTGGATCTTCTGCTTCACAGTCCTGGGGCATTAGTAAACACCAAAGGTGTCCCAAACATATGGCTGACCACAAGGTTTCTGTGTGGAGTTTGGTTTTAAGTGTATCCGATGATTACACATTTCAAATAAAAACCCAGCTGGTGATTCCCTGAGCCTAGCAGGTCTACATTTGGCTCCAAATGATCTGGGAGTGGATTTTTCCCGTTTGAGGATTACCCGTTTCTATAATGGCCCAGCTTCTGTTCATTTGACCCTTCGGTCACCTCCGCATCCTGGTGATCAAGGTGCAACGATAGCTCATTAGATTGTTCAAGAGCCTCAGCAACCCAGCCGAGGCCAGGTGGGAACGCAGGAGCAGGTGAAAACCACCCATTAGTAGAAACAGAAACATATTTTTAAATGAGCGCGAATGTTCCATTCACATTTGAGGTTTTTATTTCCTTCTTGAACTTTTTTTTTTTTTTTTTAACTTGTGGTTTTCCTTTTAACCCTGACTTTGGTTCATATAATGAAAAAATTATTGATAATGGAAAGTTGAAGGGCTCATTTTTTTATTTTGCATTTTATCAGAGGGAAAGCTAAGATGCTCTTTGAAGTCTTTAAAACATCTGGGGTAGCATAAATGTTTCCATATAGAGTAGCTTGGTAACAAGTTATCTTTCTTTATCCTCTTTTTTTTTTTTTTTTTTTTTCCTCACTTTCTCTTTGAAGATACAGTTCTCTATGCCAGAAACATTCTTTTACTTCTTTTGCTAAATTTCTTGGGAAAGTCTATCAAAACAGATAGCATGGAGTTCATTGCATCATTTTTGTATGCTCTTATAGACCCTTGTACTTTTAATACATAAATCCTATTACAATTGAAATTAATTAATTAAGTGTGCAATAATGAAGTAGGAATTATGTTTAACATCTATCTCCACCACTCAGTGGCCACATTCTGGGTGAGATGGGATGATGTCAATTTTGTTTCATGCGTATTAGTGGTTGGCAGAGTTCGTGGCTCATGTTGGAAGCGCTCAATACATATTTGTTGAATAAAAGAAGGGTTGAATACATGAATGAATTAATCAATGAATGAAAACTTCAGTAATTTTCCCCCAACTTTTTACATTATGACAAGGCATTTCTTTTAAAAAAGTGACTTCATTGGTCAATTCAATAAACCTTCACTTACATAACAAAATTAGGTTGGACAATCCAAAACTGGGATTAAGAGACAATAGGTCTTGTTCCTTTCTGAGTTCCTTTTTTTTAACCACCTGTCATATGCACTGTGACCCTGCTTAGTCTTTAGTTCTTACTTTTGTAGCCTTGAGAGAGGAGAAAGTAAGAGGAAACGCAAGGAGATGACAGTGACAATTAGGAAAAAACTTGGGCTAAGAGAGAGTGGAAAGTGAGTAGAGGTGAATTCTTACAGTTTAACCACCAGGCTTGGCTTTAAAGAACTTGGAACTGGTTAAAGTTAGCCTTTAAATCTCCCCATTTTCAATAAATATCTGCTGTCTTTAGGATTTCCCTTTCTAAAAGGCTCTGTCCCAGGTTCCAACTCCTATGATTGCCTGGGTTCCCTCCTAAAGGAACAGTTCATCCTCTGGATTATTACTCCTTTCTTCAAAATCTCTCTGTTTTGTATCTGAATATTGAAGGCCCTATTTTTCCTAAAGGACATAGTGGAAATAACTTAGGATCTAGACTCTGAATATCTGGATCTGAGTCCATGCCTACTTGATAAATTACTTCACTGTTTATGCCTCTGTTTTCTAATCTGCATGCCCACCCCATGTACCCGATTTTGTGAGGATGAAATAAGGCATTGAAAACACTTTATAAATCTCTACACAAATGTCCTCCTCTTCTCCTTCTTCTCCTTCTAACATCTCACTTGATGAATAAATATGCCCTAAACTGTTACTAGATAGCTATGTTTTATGCACCCAGGATCTTCTACAGGAAACACCTTAAATGCAACTTATTTTTGACAACAAAAAGCTAGTTTTCTAAATGCCTGCTGTAACTAAGTGATTTAAGTATGTATAATCCACACAATAGCGGTTATTAAATTTGAATAATTATTTTCTTATGTGTCTGGGTTCAAACCCAGACCCATTTGAGTTCAAACACCATGTTCTTAAATATCTATCCAAAGCAAAATATCACTCTTTTTTAAGAAACTTCTTTGTTAAGAATTGATTCATTAAGAATTTTAGACTTTAACAAGCTTGTGGGAGAAATATTGAAAAGTGATGTGGGCCTTTTGGACGGCCTTCCAAAAAAGTTTTTAACTTTAGACCACGTTAAAAAATGCACATATGAACAAAATTTGCCTATAATTTCATGGGTTTTTATGAACTGCCTTAAGCCAATCTATGAATCTTTAGTTTAATAATCCCTGTATTAAGGTATTATGAGCCCTATGACATGAAATTCCTAAACCAGTCCCCATCATTTGAAAGCCAACTCATTGAGGCTCATGTACAGTGGGCCAGGATTATTCAACAGCAGCAGCGTTGACACTGAGGGGACATCAAATTCTTTGTTCTTGGGGACTGTCCTGTGCATTGTAGGATATTTAGTAGCATATCTGGTCCCTCTACCTATTGGATGTCAATAGACCACCCCCCTAATCCCAGTTGTAAAACTGCAGACATTTCTAGAATTGCCTGTTGTCCTCCTGGGGCAAAACTCCCCAAGTTGAGAACTACTGAGCTAAACTCAACTGCATACTAAGGCGGTATGATAAAACTATAGTCTCCCACCATTGATGTTTGGGGTTTCTAGATTTATGAAATTTTGTGTTTATTGAGCCTTTAAGGCCTGACTTGTCAGAGTGAGTGGCAGGTCTTCGGCAGCTGCAAAGCTGATTGCTCTTGTTGTTAGTTGCCTTCCCGTAGAATCCGACCCATGGTGATCCCATGTGTGTCCGAGTAGAACTGTGTACAGAGCTGATTAGTATTCCAAAAAGTTTTCAACTTCAGACTTCAAAGCAGCTACTAATCAAAAGGTTGCTAGCTCGAATCCACCCAGATGCACCTCAGAAGAAAGATCTGGTGATCTACTTCCGAAAGATCACAGCCACTGAAAACTCTATGCTGCACAGTTCTTTTCTGAAACACATGAGGTCACCATGAGTTGGAATCAACTCCATGACAATTGGTGGTGGTGGTGTGCTCACGAGTACTTTCAGCTCACATTTCACCATTTAGAGATCCATTTTAGTTACCAAGCTCATTTTAGAATGTACCACCTCCCTCCCCATGGGAAGATTAAAGTACATTCTCACCTTACTATGAATTTCCTTAATTAGGCCTTGATTTAAAAAAAAAAAAAAAATAGTTGAACCTTCAAAATACTCATTGCTTTGAGTCATGAAGAAACAAAATTAGGAGTGATGTATTCTAGAACTTAGGGTCACTGGATATCTGATGGGGCCGGGATCTGGAAGGTCACTGAGATAGACATCACCTGCATTGCATTGTGGATAGTGTTCTGCCATATGCAATGATGGACGAAAGATATAGTGATTAGTTCCACAATCTTTTCCTGTCCCCCCCCCCGCCCCCAGTCCTGTATTCCTTCTAAGTACAGAAGAGGAAAGGAAAGGGAAAAAAGAAGTGCCTGGTGGAAATTAACATGGTATATGAATTGATCTCATTTACTACTCAGCTCAAACCAGATGTGAAATCTTCTTTTCGCTGTTGAAAATACTGAGGTTCAGAGACATTAAAAAACTTGTCTAAGTTTGAACATTCATTAGTTAAGCCTTAGGATCAGAATTTGAACTGAGGTCTGACTACATAGTTCTGTTTTTCTCCTTGTCTCCTTCCCTGTTCTTCCTTCTCCTTCTACTCCTTCTTCCCCCTCCTTTTCTTTATACTTCCCTTTTTCTTCTCCTCTTCCACATTTTTTTTCCTTTTTCTCCTTTTATTACTTCCTTGGCCATTTTTTGAAAGTAATATTTGGTAAATAAATAACATATTTAGATATGAAATACAAATGTAATAATTTAATTTCCATGAACCACCACTCAAATTATTCACTTTTAAGTGCTACGTCTGATTAATTCCCAAGATAATTGTAGCTACTTCTGCGATCTTCTCTTTTCCTATCCCCCTCAAATCCCCCAGAGATAACCATTATCTTAAATGTAGTGTTTATCATCGCCTTGCCTTCTTTTAATTTCTAATTATACACACATACATACACATACTTGAATAATATATCATTGAAAACAGAAATATTAGAAGCCACTCAAACACATGGGTGGGGTCATTTGAATCACCAATTCCAGTTATCTCGAAGTCACTCGGCTCTAAAGAATGCTCCTCTTCCCAAGCAAGTACAGAAAATGAAATTCAACGTGATACTGATTTTTTTAAAACTTCATAAACAAGAAAACGCAACATTGTATTCTTAAGAATCATCTATTTTTCCATGCAGCTAAGGGTCATTCATTTTTACTGGTCTAAAATATAATATCCTGTGAATATGCCACATTTATGTGTGCATTTTTTCCTATCAATGGATAATTGAGTCCTTTTCACTTTTTTTTTCCCTCTTACGAACAATGCTGCTATGGATATTTGTGTAATGTTTCCTGGTTCAAGAAATGTATACTTAGGTCAATCTTCTGGTGTACAGAGTATACATTTAGAACTCATGTTCCTGGGTCATAAGGTATAAAAATACATAGCTCTATGAGATGATGCCAAACGGCTTTCCAGAAGAATGTTTCCAATTTATACTTCCACCAAGAAAGTCTAAGCATCTGTATTGATGTACAACCCCTTCCTACACTTGGTATTTCAGACACATTGCCAATCTAAAGAAAAAAAAAAAAAACTCGTTGCTGTTGAGTCAATTCCAACTCACAGTGACCTTACAGCACAGAGAAGAACTGCCCCACAGGGTTAGGGTTTCCAAGGAGCAGTTGTTGGATTTGAACCACTGACCTTTTGGTTAGCAGCCAGGCTCTTAACTACTGTGCCACCAGGGCTCCATTGCCAATCCAGTGGATGTAAAATGGCATCTCATTGTGCTCTTAGTTTGGATTTTTCTGATTACTAATGAGATTGAGCATCTTTCCATATATTTACTTGCCATTTGACTTCTCTTTTCTATGAAATGACTGCTCATGCTTTTGCCCATTTCTAGTTTTTATTCTATTTCAAGTTGATTTATAGGAGTTTTCATGAATATTTTAGATTATAATAATTCGTCCAGTTTATATTTTACAAATCTTATCTCAATTTGTGACCTGCCTTCTATTTTTAAATAGTGGCTGTGGCTTTTTAAAGCTTTTCTAACCTTCACTTATGCTGAGCTGTATAGTCTACAGTGAGGACAGAACACTTCTAATTTTGCAAGAGGTAGGAAATAAAGATGTGCTGGAAATATCCCCATCTCAGAGGAAGCAAAACTGGTGTTGGAGGTGGGAGAACTTGAGTCACCAGTTTATATAGCCAGATGTCAACACTTGGACAGTTAAATTTTGGAGGCAAGACCAAATGTATGCGGTAGATATTGGTCTCTTTTGCAGAATGAGGAGAATAGGTAAGTTGTTTGCCCCTTGTTCTCTAACTTATTCTTTCAGAGATCAAGTCAACTGTATTCATCTCTCCCAAACCTATGTTTATCTCCCCCACAGTGTTGGAATTCTAATAATCCAGAATTGATTTAAGTTATTTAAAAAAAAAAACACCTCCAGGTGTCTTAGTCATCTAGTGCCGCTATAACAGAAATGCCACAAGTGGATGGCTTTAACAAAGAGAAATTTATTTCTTCACAGTAAAAGTCCAAATTCAGGGCATCAGCTCCGGGGAAAGGCTTTCTCTCTCTGTCGACTTTCTAATCAATCTTCCCCTGGACTAGGAGCTTCTCTGTGCAGGAATCTCGGCTCCAAAGGATGCCTTCTCCTCCCAGCACTGCTTTCTTGGTGGTATGAGGTCTTCCCTCTCTGCTTGCTTCCCTTTCCTTTTATCTCTTATAAGATAAAAGGTGGTGCAGGCCACGCCCTAGGGAAACTCCCTTTACATTGGATCAGGGATGTGACCTTAGTAAGGGTGTTATACAATCCCACCCTAATCCTCTTTAACATAAAATTACAACCACAAAATGGAGGACAATCATGCAGTACTGGTAATCATGGCCCAGCCAAACTGATACACACATTTTTGGGGGGACATAATTCAATCTATGACACTAGGTGACCACTTTTTGTGGCCCTGGGTTACTTACTTTTAAGTGCTAAGTCTGAATAAATTAATGTGCACCTTGGGAATAGAAGCTTTATTTGGGGCTTGGAGAATTCCGCTTAAATGTAGTTAGTGACTTAAGTCACACCATCCATTTTGAGAGTGGTTTCTGGAAGAAAAAGAGGAAACAATATTTTATAATCGCAAACAGAAAACTTAGGTTGTAACTACTGCTTATTGAAGTAGTGGAGATGCCTGTGTCTTCCTCAAGATTAAGAAAACAGCCTGTTCTGTTCGACTTTCCCTTTTTCCTAAATCAGATAATATTTGAAATACTTTATTTGACAGGGTAAAATAAATGTGATTATAGTCATTTACATGCCCTATTCACTATTCATCTAATAACCATGCAGCAGAATAATGATTTCAGAGATTTTAAATATGGATTGAATTATCTTTGTTGTCTATTTGATTATGATGTTAATGTGTGACCAGTGTGCTGGCTGTTTAGTTGAGCCAGGTGGTATGGTTGATTGCTCACAGGCAATGCAGTAGTGTAAAAAATATGAGATTTGGGGAGAAAATGTTAGCGGTGAGGTCAGAAAGACCTGGGTTCAAAACTTGGCTCTAACACTCTCCAGCTGTGTGACTTGGGGCAACTTACCATTTTGCAAATCCATGTCACAGTGTTTAAAATGGGCCTAATATATAGCTCCCAATGTTCCCATGTCAATATGGAAAGATATGTGTGTAAAGTTTGGCACCAAGTAGATGCTTAAAATGGTAATTATAATTTATATATTACTTACATTTATTTTTTTAATTAAAGTATATTTAGATTGAGGAGGCCTTTTTTTTTTTTTTCCTTAATGACTAAACCTGGCAACTATTTAATTCTCCTGCTCTGCTTACAGAGATGATGCAATTGTCAGGTTAATTTTTAGATCCGTCGAAGCCATAGATGGGATTATAGCTCTTAAATAAAATACAATTTTTTTTCCTTTTACTAATCTCTGTGGGAAATACAAACAGGATTGCGTGCTGAGGAAAAAGAAAGCAATTTTTTTTCATAGATTCTCTAAGGTTTGCAGAAATGACTGATGATTGTTTAATTGCCAAATTTTAGATAATTAGCTGGAAAATAATGTAATCAATCATTTCTCCAGCATTTACAGAGTGCAGTCAAATACTGTGGAACAAGCATGGGCTTTGGAATTAGATAGGCTTGTGTTTGAATCCTAGCTCTGTTATTTTCTATTTGTGAAAACTTGAACTTATAATTTCACCCTTTTCATTACATTTTTCTTGTTCGTAACATCGCAATAAAATACCTACTGGGAATTTTTAAAAAAATCATATGAAATTCATAGTAGAATTCCTGGAAAAGTATAGGCTCTTGATAAATAATAGACACCATGAGAATAATAATGATATAATTGGCTAAAAGTACAAATATAATATTAGGACAAAATAAATGAAAAAAAAATAGTTTTCCCCAAGCAATCCAAGATATTATTCCAGTGAAGAAATGACCAAAGTACAATTGAACAAGTACTAGAATAAGCCTATGCATCTATATACAGAATATTGTAAAGCTATGGAAGACAAAGTTATGAACAATGGATTGGATCTAAAAGTAAGAATGGCAATTTGATGGGCAGAAAGCAGGAAGGATAGAATAGGCAATGGAATTTCATTTTTAAAGCAGTAAGGCAAGAAACGAGCCCTGGTGGCACAGCAATTAAGACCTCTGCTGCTAACCAAAAGGCTGACCGTTTGAATTCACCAGCCGCTCCTTGGAAACCCTATTGGGCAGTTCTGTTCTGTCCTATAGGGTCCTTTGAGTCGGAATTGACAGGTAAGGCAAGAATTAGTAAGCAAGTCATTTAATATGGCTTAGTAAACCCTAGAATTTTGCCTTTCAAAATTTAGTATGGGTAAGAATTACCTAAAAAGATTATTAGAATGCAGTTTTCTGGGCATTTCCCCAGAGACTGATGAGCCAGTACTTATTTGAGGTATCCCAGGAATCTACCGTTTTTAATAAGCATCCATGTGTTTTTTATATAGATGATCTACTTCTGGTAACTCTTTGAAGCACATGAATCTAACAAGAGATGAAATATATACTGAAGACTTCGAGTCTGGGAGTCAAATTAGGGATGTTATTCCTAGTCTCCCAGTGAGAAAGAGTCACACTGCACTAGGGAAATTGTATTCTAAGATATTAAGAATCTAGAAGATAATAAAATTTGGGAACATGTTGATATAGAAACTGAGAGAGAGCTCAGTTTTGAGAAAGATGTTTATATTCCTGTCAAATTACCCTTCTTAAACAAGTGGAAACCTGAGCCTAATCACCCATCCCTCCATTTACACACTATTCTAAATTAAAATTTACTTCATTTGATCTAATATAAAAAAAAAAAATTGGACTTTTGATAATCTTGTATATTAATTATGAAAGAGCTGAGCTAAACTTAAAAAACAAACAAAGAAACCCAAACTCATTGCCTTCGAGTCAGTTCTGAATCATGGCAACCCCATGTGTTATAGAGTAGAACTGTTCCATAGGGTTTTCTTGGCTATAATCTTTATAGAAGCAGATTGTCAGGCCTTTCTTCTGCAGTGCCGCCGAATGGGTTCCAACTGCCAACCTTTAGGTTAGGCACAAACCACTTGCACTATCGAGGGACCTCAAGATAAACTTTAAATTATTAAAAATAATATTAATTCCTTTCCTTACAGAGGAACCTTAACCATCATTTTGAATGATTTGTTATTTTCTAATACACACAAGCATGTTGAGGGCAAATGAGAGAAGCTGAGGTCCCCATGGTTAATCCTTTTCTCCTATATATTTGTTTGTATGTTTTTAATGTAAGGTTCCTCACATAATTATTCTTCTCATCTCTCATTCTTTCCTTCCTTAAGAAGGCTTTACATTCACTACGTTGATGCTTCCATACAAGAGAAATACTTTAACTAGTATATCATCTCTGTGAGTCAATCCCTGTTGAAATGTCAATATCCCTGCAAATGACCACATAGTACACAATCATTACCAATACATACCTACCTTAAATGAGTTTATAAAATATTTCTATGTAGGCTGTCTAGATAAATCAGCTCCTTACAACTGGTGTGGTGAGGACTGGCTGGAGATATGGTAAAATGAGGTCTAGAGTTGTTCTTTGTCAAAGAAGTTGTAGGAATTATGCTAGTCCTCTGTATAGGATTCTTATCCAGTTACTTCCAGAGGTTACAATGACCATTAAATGTATTAAAAATATATCAACCTTCCTAGTTAGGGAAGAACAAATTGAAACAATAGTATACCATTTAATAAAAACAAAACAAAAATTCATCCGATAAGCAAAAATGAGCAGTACTGATAAATTTTTAGTGCTGTTAATAATAGCATGGAAAATGCTTGCTTGACTAAAGCTAGTGGGAATGTAAACTGCTACAATCATTCTGGAAAGTAATCTGCTAGCATCCTTTAAAATTTAAATAATGGACATATCTGTGTAACAACATTTCTAATTTTGGTCTTGTTAATAAAAATATAAAATCATAAACATGGAAGATTGTATATATGGAGATTTTTAATGTGTTATTGTTTTTAGTGCCCTCCAAACTGGAAGCACATTGTCTCTTGATAGGGAATGTGTAAAAAATTATGTGACATGTCCACAAAGAAATATTAGTCAGCTATTAAAAGAATGAGTTGGATCTAAATATATTGACCTGAAAAAATGTCCATAATATATTATTGAGTGAAAAGAGCAAGATGCAGAGTTCTGGATATAGACTGATTTGATCTTTGTGATAAACAAGTTTTGGAAAGATAGCCAACAAACTCACACTTCTGATTACCTCCGAGTGGGGAGATTGAGAGTGTCTGTTTACTTTTAGTATTTTTATGCAACTGTATATTGTTAACTTTAATAATAATAATTCTAAAACATAGAGGATAAGTTTTGGTAAGGAATGCAAAATCTATGGAGAACAGCGTTCAATACAGACAACCTACTACACATGACCCACATATGCAAAATTAAGACTCAACACTTAATATCAAAAGATAGCATTTTTGGGAGGGTGAGAGGCACGGACAATGTTTGATGGTGCCAAGAACTCGATATAAGTTATTGATCAATTTCTTGCAATATTTATTTTTCATTAAAATTAAAGCCTTTCTTACAAAAATGGGGAATTATTGCCAAGAGTTTTGAAATTTTGAACAGAAATTCCAGGAAGCTAGGAGCCTCTGGGTAATGTATGAGTCAGAGGGAAGGAATCTATCACAATCTGGACAAAGCTTTTCTCTAAAAACACAAGCAGGGCAATAGGTCATGGGTGGTCGATTATTTTATTTGTAATGACATAAGTAAATATTAACAGGACTGCTCTCTTCAGCATAATTGATGACTGCTTAAAAAGGAATAATTACACTTTCCTAGTTCAGAGTTTAAGGAGTTGATTTTATCTTCCCTTTCTATTCTTCTTTCACCACCCTTTTCTCAGAGGTAGATCTTTAGAGGAGATTTTCTGGGAAATCAAAAGTGGCTTCTTTCCCTATACCTGGAGCTAATGAGGAGTTGTTTTTTGTTTGTTTTTTTTTTACATCTGGGTAAGGGAGAGACACTATGTGCTGGACAATTTTTATCATTTTCTTTTATAATTTTATCTTTTCATTTTATGATTAACACTTAGATCTATCCACGTTCTTTCTCACAAAATCCCTATGCCATGAATTTAATAACATGAATTTTGCTTGACCATCACGTCATGCTTTTTTACTCATTCACATCTTTTTTTCCCATACAAGAACTCATACATACGTTGTTAGGTGACCCTAGTTGTTCTCCCCATACTGTGACAGCACACTCCTCCTTTCCACCCCTGATTCCCCATGTCCATTCAATCAGTTCCTAACCCTCTCTGCCTTCCCATCTCACCTACGGACACAAGCTGCCCATTTAGTCTCTTGTATCTACTTAAGCTAAAAGGCACACTCCTCATGAGTATCACTTTATATCCCAAAGTCCAGTCCAATCCCTGTCTGCAGAGTTGGCCTTGGAAATTGTTTTAGTTCTGGGCTGCTAGAGAATCCAGGGGCCATGCTTTCTGGGGTTCCTCCAGTCTCAGTCAGACCATTAAGTCTGGTCTTCTTACTATAATTTGAGTTATGCAACCCACCTTTCTCCTGATCCATCAGGGACTCTCTGTTGTGTTCCCTGTCAGGGCAGTCGTTGGTGACAGCTGGGCACCATCTATTTCTTCTGGTCTCAGGCACTTTCTGTCCCTTGGGATAATAATTTCCTTGTGTCTTTCGTGTTCTTCATTCTCCTTTACTCCAGGTGGCTGGGACCAATTAATGCATCTTACATGGCCACTTGCAAGCTTTTAAGACCCCAGACGCCACTCACCAAAGTAGGATGCAGAACCCTTTCTTAATAAGATTTGTTATACCAATGACCTAGATGTCCCCTGAAAACATGGTCCCCAGACCCCCACTCCTACTACGCAGTCCCTCAAAGTGTTTGATTGTATTCAGGAAACTTCTTAGCTTTGGTTTAGTCCAGTTGTGCTGACTATCCCTGTAGTGTTTGCTGTCCTTCCCTTCACCTAAGATAATTCTTATCTATTATCTAGTTAGTAAATAACCCTCACCCTCCCTCTCCACCCTCGTAACCATCAAAGAATGTTTTCTTCTGTGTTTAAACCTTTTCTTGAGTTCTTATAATAGTGGTCTTCTACAATATTTGTCCTTCTGTGACTGGCTTAATTTACCCAGCCCAACGCCCTCTAGACTCCTCCATGTTATATTTCGTGTCTTCGTCTTTGTTGTTTATCATTGCGTAGCATTCCATTGTGTGGATATACCATAATTTGTTTATCCATTCGTCCCTTGGTGGGGACCTAGGTTGTTTCCATCTTTTTGCTATTGTGAACAGTGCTGCAATGAACATGGGAGTGCATGTATCTATTCGTGTGACGGCTCTTATTTCTCAAGGATATATTCCAAGGAGTGGGACAGCTGGATCGTATGGTACTTCTATTTCTAGCTTTTTAAGGAAGCACCAAATCAATTTCCAAAGTGGTCGTGCCATTTTACATTCCCACCAACAGTGTATAAGTGTTCGAGTCTCTCCACAACCTCTCCAGCATTTATTATTTTGTGTTTTTTGGACTAATGCTAACCTTGTTGGGGTGAGACGATATCTCATTGTAGTTTTGATCTGTATTTCTCTAATGGCTAATGATCATGAGCGTTTCTTCATGTGTCTGTTAGCTGCCTGAATATCTTCTTTGGTGAAGTGCCTGTTCATACCCTTTGTCCATTTTTCCATTAGGTTGTCTTTTTGTTGTTGAGGTTTTGCAGTATCTTGTAGATTTTAGAGATTAGATGCTGATCGGATTTGTTGTATCCCAAAATTTTTTCCCAGTCTGTAGGTTGTCTTTGTACTCTTTTGGTGAAGTCTTTGGATGAGCATAAGTGTTTGATTTTTAGGAGCTCCCATTTATCTAGTCTCTCTTCTGGTGCTTGTGCATTGTTACTTATGGTTCGTATTGTGTTTATGCCATGTATTAGGGCTCCTAGCGTTCTCCCTATTTTTTCTTCCATGATCTTTATCCTTTTTGATTTTATATTTAAGTCTTTGATCCATTTTGAGTGTGAGGTATGGGTCTTGTTTCAGTATGGGTCTTGTTTCAGTTTTTTGCAGATGGATATCCAGTTCTGCCAGCACCATTTGTTAAAGAGACTGTCTTTTCCCCCAATTAATGGACTTTGGGCCTCTGTCAAATATCAGCTGCCCATAGGTGGATGAATTTATGTCTGGATTCTCAATTCTGTTCCATTGGTCTAAGTATCTGTTGTTGTACCAGTACCAGGCTGTTTTGACTATCGTGGCAGTATAATAGGTTCTAAAATCAGGTAGTATGAAGCCTCCCACTTTGTTCTTCTTCTTATTTATTCAGGGCCTCTTCCTTTTCCATATGAAGTTGGTGAATTTTTCTCCATCTCATTAAAAAATGCCAGTGGAATTTGGGTCGGGATTGCATTATATCTGTAGATTGCTTTGGGTAGAATTGACATTTTCA
>NW_004443939.1:30733575-30762909 GCF_000243295.1 Trichechus manatus latirostris | reverse complement strand
TTCATGTAATTCTGTTCTAATTCTTATTATTTCCTTTCTTCTAGTGCCTGAGGGCTTCTTTTGCTGCTCTCTTTCTACTTGTTCCAGTTGTAGGGTTAATGTTTTGATTATGGCCCTTTCTTCTTTTTGGATGTGTGCATTTATTGCTACCAACTGACCTCTGAGCACTGATTTTGCTGTGTCCCAAAGGTTCTGGTAGGATGTATTTTCATTCTTGTTTTATTCTATGAATTTCTTTATTCCGTCTTTAATTTCTTCTATAACCTAGTGGGTTTTAAGCAAGGTGTTGTTCAGTTTCCACGTGCTTGATTTTTTTTTCCTTGCTTTTTCTATTACTGAGTTCTACTTTTATGGCTTTATGGTCAGAAAAGATGCTTTGTAATATTTCAACGCTTTGGATTTTGTTAAGGCTTGCTTTATGGCCTAATATGTGGCCTCTTCTGGAGAATGTTCCATACGCGTTGGAAAAGAAAGTATACTTGGCTGCTGTTGGGTGGAGTGTTCAGTATATGTCTATGAGATCAGTTGGTTGATTATAGACAGCATTTAGCTCTTCTGTGTCTTTGTTGAGCTTCTTTCTGGATGTTCTGTCCTTCACTGAAAGTAGCGTGTTGAAGTCTCCTACTACTATTGTGGAGCTGTCTATCTCTCTTTTCAGTGCTATTAGAGTTTGTTTTATGTATTTTGGAGCCCTGTTATTGGGTGCATAAATATTTATTATAGTTATGTCCTCCTGGGGTATTGACCCTTTAATCATTATATGCTGTCCTTCCTTATCCTTTGTGGTGGATTTTACTTTCAAGTCTATTTTGTCAGAGATGAATATTGCCACTCCTGCTCTTTTTTGAGTGTTGTTTGCTTGATATATTTTATCCCATCCTTTAAGTTTTAGTTTGTTTGTGTCTTTAAGTCTAAGGTGTGTCTCTTGTAGGTAGCATATAGACGGATTGTGTTTTTTTAATACTATCGCCGTTCTCTGTCTCTTTATTGGTGTGTTTAGTCCTTTCACATTCAGCGCAATTATTGATAGGTAGAGTTTATTGCTGTGATTTTGATGTCTTTTTTTGTGTGTTCAGTTTCTTTGTTCCACTTAATTTTCTATGCTGAGTTGCTTTTCTTTATGTATTTTCTTTTCATCTTTTTCATTGCTGTTGATTTTGTGTTTGCTGAGTCTTTACATTTTTCTAGTTTTTTATTTTGACTTGTAGGATTGTTGGTTTCCTTTGTGGTTAACTTAATATTACCCCTATTTTTCAAAGTGTGTACCAGTCTTTTGTTTTTTATATCACCTTTACTTCCTCTCCATCTGAAAAATCTATGTCTACATTTTTTAAGTCCCTCTTTTTTGTTTTAATGTTGTCATCTTTTACATATTGACATGTTTCCCTATTTTCAGTGTTTTAGTTTTGATCTTCTTCTGTGACTTCCCTATCTGGGTTGATATCTGGTTGCTCTGTCCTGCGTTGTATTCTTGGATTGTTATCTGATGTTAGTGATTTTCTAACCAGAGGACTCCCTTTAGTATTTCTTATAATTTTGGTTTGTTTTTTTCCAAATTCCCTAAACTTCTGTTTATCTGGAAATGCCCTAATTTCGCCTTTATATTTGAGAGACAGTTTTGGTGGATATATAATTCTTGGCTGGCAGTTTTTTTCCTTCAAGGCTTTATATATGTCATCCCATTGCCTTCTTGCCTTCGTGGTTTCTGCTGAGTAGTCTGAGCTTATTCTTATTGACTCCTTTGTTGATGACTTTTCATTTATCCCTAGCTGCTCTTAATTCTCTCTTTATCTTTGGTTTTGGCAAGTTTGATTATAATATGTCTTGATGACTTTCTTTTGAGATCTACCTTATGTGGTTCAACGAGCATCTTGGATACATATCTTGTCATCTTTCACAATACCAGGGAAGTTTTCTGCCAAGGAATCTTCAACAGTTCTCTCTGTATTATCTGTTATCCCCCTCTGTTCTGGTACTCCAGTCACTCATAAGTTATTCTTCTTGGATAGAGTCTTATGTACTTCTTAGGGTTTCTTCATTTTTTTAATTGTTTTATCTGATTTTTCCTCAAATAAGTTGGTGTCAAGTGCTTTATCTTCAGTCTCACTAATTCTGACTTCCATTGCCTCAGTTCTGCTTCTATGACTTCTTTTGAGTTGTCTAATTCTGAAATTGTATGGTTAATTTTCTGGATTTCTGATTGCTTTCTCTCTATGGATTCTTGTAGTCTGTTAAATTTGCCATTATGCTCTTCTCTAATCTTTTTAATTTCCTCTATTGCATGTTCTGCATTTTGATTAATTTTCTTCCTAATTTTTGAAGATTTCTGTATATTAATGTTTTGAATTCCACCTCTGGTAATTCCAAGAAATTTTCCTCCTCTGGAAAATTTCTAGATTCTTTATTTTGGGAGCTTGCTGAGGCCATCATGGATTTCCTCTTTATGTGATTTGATATTGACTGTTGTCTCCAAGCCATCAATAAGTTATTATATTCATTTATTTTATGTTTGCTTACTGTGTCCTAGCTTCTTGTTTTGTTTGGATATGCCCAAATAGGCTGCCTGTGTGAGCTAGTTTGATTACTGGTAACTTTGAAGCTCTAATGTACTGTCACCAGGTGGTGAGATCTGTTACTAGGTATGTGAGCTCAGGAGTCCACCCACTCCTCCTGTATGCATTCAGCTTAGGAGCCCAAGTAGATAGCCACCAAGTGTGTGGTGTAGGCGCTCAGTTACAGTCCTAGATGGGCATGGGCTATTGGTGTGGACATAGGCATCTGGCTGCAACAAGGGGATACACTTGAGCAAGGCAGGGGGCTGACAACTCCCCAAGTGTCCAGGAGGAAGGCATGTCCCTGTTCCCTAGGGCATGTAGATGAGTGGGTTTTGCCGCCGTACTATGAACACCTAATGCTGTTGGGTTTAAAGAATGGTGGGCATCTTTTATTCATGGACCCCTATCGCAGGTGGCTAGGTGGCATGGATGGAGCCACCAGTCCTCAAGACCTCTGATGTGGGTAGGTGAAGACCCTGCTTAATGGGCAGAGCAGTGTCAAATGTCAAGAACCTGCCACTTCACAGCTGAAACAGTTGAAGTTAGAGTTCTGGTATATACCCTGAGGTAATTAGGGCCTATACTGTTGAGATGGGCCCACACAAGTCTATGCAGGTGGAAAGGCACTCAAAGTCCGTGGATCCCTTATGCCTGTGCCTAGGCAAAGGAGCTGTGCCTACTCTGGCTTCCTGGCTTAGGGGAGCTGGCAGTTAATTTCTTCCTCTGTTTCTTAATTTGTTCACTCTCCAAGGCAGGGAGAATGGCTCCGGGCATGTGATGGATCCTACTTCTGGGTGCCTGTGTAGAGTCTCTGGTGCTGGGTCTCTCCTGGGGCAGAAAACACACCTCCCAAGTACCACTACTTGCCTGCCTCACCGCTCACCCACAAGCTACTCAGGCCTGAAGGGCTCAGGCTCTCGCAGGGTCAGATCTGGCAACTCCTCACTGCTTCTGAACCATTTCTCCCGCCCCCTCCCTCTCAGTCCAGTTCCTCAACTCTGCCTTTGAAATTCAGGGCTCCCAGATTGCCATATATAATTGAGTCACTTGTTTTTCCAGGTCTTTGTTGTAAGAAGGTCTACCAGAAGCATGTGACTACTCTGCCATTTTGGCCCCGCCTCTTCATTCATATATTTTTTAACACATATTTATCGATCAATATATTTAGTGAAATGTAATGGGAATAGGATATAAAAAGAACCAGAGAAATTCCTTGTCCTCATTATAGTTGCATTTTATCAAAGTGTCTATCGGACTGATCTATATATGCCACATGTGGCACTTGCATTCAGATCTATAAAGTTGACTTCAAAACCTCTACCCTGTGTTAATTCATCATATTGTTTCCATCGAGGTTGATTGTATTAGTTTCCTAGTGCTGCCGTAAAAAAGTACAGTGAAACCTGTGAGAGCCAGAACTCAATGGATGTGTTGTTTTGCTCGGTCTCACAAGTTTTCTGCCTTTGACACAGTGAAGACTGCCACTTTTCTATAGCTTTCTATTAATGGAAAATATCTAAGTTCTCCTCCTCTGACAGGTTTCTGCCTAACACAGGAACCAGCTTTCACAGGTTTTACTGTACTACAAAATGGGTGGCTTATAACAAAAACTGATTGTCTCACAGTTTTGGAGGCTAGGAGTCTGAAATCAGACTTCTGACTCAAATTTCAGATACTTCTCTGGTTATGATATTTGCAACTTTGCTACATTTACCAATAGGAACTTGTAATTCAAAACTTACAATATCTAAACCCATTGGTTAGATAATTTAGGAGAAAGGAAAATAGTTTCTTATATCCAGAAATTAGGACCTTAAAACATCAGCAATATTCCCACATAAAACCCATAGTTTCCTTTTGTTTTTCTCAGTCTTACGTAGTTAATTTCTGTTCCATGTGATTCTGGATCAGCCGCAGTCTATGAACCCCTCAGTGTCTGCATAAGAGTTCTGGACATTTTATTCAGTCTAGTCAGAGTCCTTTTAGCAAGTCCAACATAGTCCATCTTTTTGCTGAGATATTTTGGTCAAACTTTTTTAGCAAATCAGCAAAGTAAAAACCTATCTGCAGATGACAAAACTTAATATGGCCATGATTAATTCATAAACATAATATTCTTAATAGTAAAAGACCTGATAGAAATTAATTATAAGCACAATGTAAAGGCCAAATAAAATCAGTTAAAAAAAACTTTAGATAAAAATATTTCTAAATATAACTATTAACCGTATTCAAAGAGCTTCAGATATAATACATAATAATTTTGAGACAAAATACCATATAGTCAGGATATACCAAGAATATACCCAGATTATCAAATCTCTAAATACCTGAATAGTAATAAAAAAAACTTCATAGGTAAATGATGTGAATTCCCCAAACCACTGGCTTTGATGATGTTAGATTCAAAAAAGATAAAGTTGCGACCACGTTAACAGTAAAGAAATAATAATATTAAAGGTCACTGTGAAACAATACTTAAGTTATTTAACCAAAGATCTTAAAGTAAAAACCTTAGCTTTCTTTTCTAAAAGCCATGCGGCTTAGTATTCAGTCTCAGGAATCTTATTCTAATGAGAGGCCGAACCTCTGTCTTTGAGGCAAATTACACAAATAAATTAACCTTTTAATTCAGAAATCAAAGAAAATTTTGTTATTTTAACAGTGAGAAACCCAAGTCTTTGTTCTATATGCTACTTATCATTAAAACTCTTAAAAATCTTATAAATTAAACCATTAAACTTTAGTCAGACAGATAAAACTTGGCAGTATCAAATAAATTTCTTGTTCAATAAACCTCTTAAACATTGCCTTTGTTGCATATCTTATAGTGCATCCCTTTAAATGACAAAAATGAACACACTCATTAGCAGACTTAAATATATATAATCTTTCCCTTGTAGCATAAAAAGCAAAAGTATATAAACTTCAATTATGACAAATATCTATTAACTCAATTTAACATCTGTAAGTTTCCTAAAATGTATTGGGAATTATTTTAAGCCTGTATACCATAAAACATAACTGTTGTTGAAAGAAAAGTCTATTAAGCATTCTAAGTTTTCATTTAACTTTTACTATTCCTCATATTTTTTCCAATCTAATTTTAGCCCTAAAGATTTTATCAACTAGCTTTGGAAATCACAAAGTATTTGCTCAATTGATCAATGCATTGATATGGATATAACCTTAAGTTTCTGGCTACAGCTGGAAACATTTTTCCAGGCCACTTCAGGTGTGCCTCATTGTGATTTCTATTATTTGACTTCTTAGAGTTCCCCTATAATAGAGAGAACTGGTTTACAGTTCTATGATTAGGATCCACTCAATTTCTGATAACTATAGCAAAGCAGCAATTTTTCTTTTGTCTTAAAAGAGTCTCCACCTAGCTGGAAAGGGCCTTTCATAAGCTTCACTGGAGCTACACAACCTTGGAGAATGGGGGCTGGGGAGGCCTGATTTTGCTCTGCCCTCATTCTCTTGACTCATGGAAGACATTTACATATGTTTAAACTGATGGAAGCATTTTGAAAGACTATCTACCCAGTAAATACCAAAGCTCTTTAGCAATTTGGGAAATGAATCCATCAATTCTTGGCTAGCAAGACTGGGGGCATCATCCCAATTCATTTACATATGTTTAAGTTGACCCAGGAATTTTGAAGGAGAAAAGATAACTAATTTCCTTTTTACTGTTCTGAAACTGCTACTTTTACTTTAAAACAAAAATATCCTTTTTGCTTAAATAAAACACATTTCATATAATACCTAGCTTAGGTTACTTAGAAAGGTTTCACTTTTAAGATTGGCATAGTATAGAACATAAAGATCTTAGTGTACTTTTCAAATAGACCAATTTATATCAAAATTTCATCAAGTAGCTTTTAAAAATGTAAATCATAAGACAGATACAAGATGCAGTTTTTTTCCTGGATGAAGAACAGAGTTTCTATGACCAGCCTTACAAAAAACAGCAATTCTTAGCCATAGCCACCAATCTAATACAAGACAAACTTAGACACAAATGCTCTAGACCCGAAGTAAGCCCTTAGGACAAAAGGAGACAGAAAGACCACATAAACTCACCAGACAATACCAAACTAGGGATCTTGGTTTCTTAAAGTGTAGATAGCAATTTTTGGTAAGATTGACTCAATTGAACAGAAAAAACAGGTTCTAGAGCCTTGGATGGAGGAATATTGGACCTTTTGACAAAACCTGAGCATCAAGCAAAATTCCCTAAAGGAAAGAACGGACAACACAAATGAAAGCTCATTTTCTCAAAGTGTTCACTGAAATTCTAAATTATTTTAGTATACTCAGTTTGTAGTGTTTTTAAATATGAACCCAAAACCAGTGTCTCAGTAGTAGGGGGGAAATTCCAGGCTCATTTATCAAAGATGTTAAGCGGTAAAGTTCAAGCTTTTGGTTTCTTTCTTTTTAAACTTAATTCATTCTGCTGGCTACAGACTTAGTCTCTTATCTTAGACCTTAAATATACTGGTTCTTCCAATTGGAAAGTACTTTAAAGTAGCTACTGATGATTTTAATTTTAACACCGTGATTGTTTATTGAGAAACTGTATCATAAAACAGGTACGGAACTACCACTTCTCCCTCAAATTTCATAACACAGGTCAGGAGCTGCCACCTGCCCCTGAGAATTTGGCAAAACAGGCAACAGCTGCCACCTCTCCCTGCAAATTTGGCAAAACAGAGCACTGTTTTCCGGTTTTCTCTGAACCACAAAAAGGCTCGAATTTTGCAGCTTATAGTGACTGAAAACTTTGAAAATAGAATTACCTCTTTAATGTTTCAAACACCCGAATCCAAACCTAAACTGCAGTACACCTAAAGAGTTACTAAATGTCACTCTTACCCAAACTATCAAGCAAAAGTCTAAGAAATATTCTCCTTAATCAAACAACCAGTTTTTCAAACAAATATTCCAAACAAAGCTTAAGAAAACAAGAGAAAGAGAACAAAAAGAATAAGCAAAGGCTCATTTTCCAAGAGCACTCACCCTGTCGGTGTCAGAGGGAAATGGAGTGGGAACACATGGGCCCCAGAAGATAGGACCTCTCTTTGCTAGCTTCTGCTCCACAGTCCAGGTATCCTTGAGGTCGACTGGATTCGTAGCTTCATAATCCTGCTGACTAAGCCAGTAACTGTTCTAGGAGAAAAAGATCATAAAGTTTAGTAAAGCAAAAACAAAGTTTTATTTGGCATATATTCAAAAAGGGCAAAAGTGGGAAATGGACAACCCTGCTGCCAGAGCCATGTCTGCCCAAGTCCAAGGAAATATCACAGAACAGACAAAAGTGTGAAAACAGACAATCATGTTGCCACAGCCATGTCTGCCTGAGTCCAAAGAATATTACAGAATAGGCAAGAATGGGAAAATGGACAAGCATGCTGCCACAGCCATGTCTGCCCAAGTCCAAAGATCAGTCCTCAGTATATATTATATACAGAATCATCAGTATATATTAACATTACAAATGGGCAAAACCATTGAAAGCTTAGCTTTTTCAGATTGGTTAGAAACTGTGATCTTACATTTTGAATTGTCTTTCTTAATAATCATTGATACAAATTTCAGTAACGAGAGTCAGGAGGGTCTTCACTGGTCCAACAAATTTCTATTCACTGAATGCTAGTAGAAAAAGAGAAGAGTAGAAAGTCTTTTGTGTTGATGTTTGATTGGCTTTATGTGAAAATTCCCCTAAAGGTTTTTTCCACAATTATCTTTGCTATTGTCTTTATATCTCAGGGCCCAGTTCATGTGTCCTTGTGAGTCCTTGTGAGCCCAGCTCCAGCTGGGTCACATTCTCTTTGTTCAAGGAGAGGGAATAATAACTCCAGTATTATTTCCGAAATCACCCCCCAAAAATGTGTGTATCAATTTGGTTGGGCCATGCTTCCCAGTATTGTGTGGTTGTTCTCCATTTTGTGATTGTAATTTTATGTTAAAGAGGATTAGGGTGGGATTCTAACACACTTACTAAGGTCGCATCCCTGATCCAATGTAAAGGGAGTTTCCCTGTGGTGTGGCCTGCACCACCTTTTATCTTACAAGAGATAAAAGGAAAGGGAAGCAAGCAGAGAAATTGGGGACCTCATACGACCAAGAAAGAAGCACCAGAAGCAGAGCATGTCCTTTGGACCCAGGGTTCCTGAGCTGAGAAGCTCCTAGTCCAAGGGAAGATTGATGACAAGAACTTTCCTCCAGAGTCAACACAGAGAGAAAGCCTTCCCCTGGAGCTGACGCCCTGACTTTGGACTTGTAGCCTGTTAGACTGTGAGAGAATAAATTTATCATTGTTAAAGCCATCTGCTTGTGGTATTTCTGTTGTAGCAGCACTAGATGACTAAGACAATTATTATTAAAAATTATTATTAAAAAAGGCTCACTATTCCCTTTTTTTTCCTTTTAATTCCTGCTTGACAAGGAAAAAACTGAAGTTATAGCCCAGTGCAGGAGAACAGGAAAATAAACTGGTAGTTAAATGCTATGATTGAGGCAGGGCTTCTGTCACACAGGGCCCCAGTCTCAGAAAGGCCCAGACTTGGCTTATCCTTCTGTTGTCACTGTGTTTAAACTTTTCATAATTTTACCTTTGAACTTGTGCTTTGTAAGAGAAGTGCATTGAGGCAATGAATCATTTATGTGAGTAGAAGAAATACAGGTGATGTGTCTTCTGTTGTTGCTTGCATCCCCACTGGCATGTAGCATTTGTGAGGTCCCATGAGCACAGAATCCTGGTGGATCCATGAAGCATGATGAGTTCTGCAAGACACAAACAGAGTACAAGATAACTGTATTACATTTATGATTGATTAGGTGGGGGCACCAACAGCTCCAAGAGGCCACATTTTCCTTTAAATCAAAACTTGCTTTGAACACAGATGACAATGACATTCTAAGAAACATGAATGACCAAGGAACCTTATCATATCCTTTCTTACTCATGTTACTTCCTTGTATTAGCCAACTGTTTACACTGAAAATGATGACATAGAAGTAAAGGGAAAGGTTGGACAACTCGTAGTTCCTTTTTCTTTCAACCTTACTCATCAATAAGCCCAAAGTAGAGACTTTATGTAGAATGTGAGGGTATCAAAAAGCATAATAAAAAGAGAAGATGTGGTTTTTGTGTGGAGTTTTCATTGTTCTGGTGAGAACAAAATGCAGATACATATACAAACTTTGAAATGAGAAATACATAATTTCAGTGATTCTGTATCTGAGTTAAATGCTCTCATACTGACATTTAAAACTGGCATTGCACAACATAAAAAAGAATGGTAAAATTCATGCTAATAATTTAAATTATTATGTATTTATTTTTATTTAGAATGATATTAAATAGCAAATAAAAAACATCATGACAAGACAAGAAAGACAGCAGGAAAAAAGGAAAAAGCTTTATATTTTAGTATTTTTAGTGGCAATTTTTTCCTGGTTTTTAAACAAGGGGCTTCACCTTATTTTGTGCTGAGCCCTTACAAATTATGTCGCCAGCCCTGCAGAGAAGTACAGGGTTCAGACTTTCCCGATGACACTCAGCCAGAAGTGACAGAGCTGGTATGCAATCCCAGATCTAGCTAATTCCAGTGCTTTTTAACCACCATAATATACTGCAAAAAAGTTTAGCCAGGTTCTTGAGATGATGATAGGGATAGACAAAAATGAGGAGAGAGAAGGAAGCCAGTCATAGATTAAGAAGGAGAAAACCTAGTTTTTCCACTAGATAACACTAGTACAAAGGTATCTTAGACGCACGGCGTTAGGGCATCTTCACTTTCACCACTTTCCATGTGACTGCTGCAATTCGCCCTGTGGTGGGAGGGAGATGTTTGAATATAAAACCACTTGTTACTTCTCAAACCACATCTTACAGGCCCTCCTCTTATTATTCTTTTCTTTTTTTTTTTAATTGTCCTTTAAATGAAAGTCTACAGAGCAAATAGTTTCTCATTAAACAGTCAGTGCACATATCGTTTTATGACATTGGTTAACAACCTGAAGACATGTCAACATTCTCCCTTCTCGACCTTGGAGGACCTTTTTTTTGGTAAAAATATACATAGCCAGAGATACACCATTTCAAAAATGTCTACATGTACAATTCAGTGACATCAATTACATTCTTCCAGTTGTGCTGCTATTCTCACTATCCTTTTCCAAGTTATTCCATCACCATTCTGTTCAACTCACTGCCTCCTAGGCTTCCCATCAAACCTTTTGAGCTGCTGTTGTCCATTTGATCTCACATAGATAATTCTTCTGTTTGTTTTTTCTACTTTAGATAAAGGTTTACAGAACAAATAGTTTCTCATTAAACAGTACCTCCTCTTCTTATTCTATTTGCAAATAAATCAGGTGCTGAAACTGATCATCTGCTACAGATGAATCCTCTTATAAAAATATATATTACTTAAAACATAAATATATAAATAAGTAATAACAAAGGAAACCAAGTTATTTTGAGGATTTTATTCACTTCATCTCCTGTTTATTCACCCCAACTCCATATCAACTTGGTTTACACTCAACACTATATTTTTGGAAATAGCATGAGGAGAAAAGATGTGTGCTACCACATCCATTGTGTGACATAAATAAGGTAGGCATAGAGAAGAGAGTGGGTTGATCACAAAATATGAGCTGAAATCTCATTTTATATGAAAGGTCAGAGGAGAAAAAAGAATGCTATTCCAAATGTGACTTGAAGGAAAACAAAAGTAAGTGGAATATTGTTTACTGAAGTGGAGTTAAATCAGAAGACAGAGTTTACATTCCTTGAGTCTTTTTCTTTTTTTAATAATCACAATATTTTTTTTCTGTAATGTCCCTAAGTAGGTAATATCACATCAAAAACAATCCTCACACAGTACTAGTGATTATTCCAGTATAAGGATCAATCACATGAGTGCACCATTTCCAGATATTAAGGTTATATAACTTTCACAAATTTCTTGATTGCACTTAACTGCTAGTTTTAATAAGTTAATAGTGTAAAATACTCAAGACATAGCTGGCTTACTTTCTTATTTTCAAAAAGAATTCATGATACTCATAATCACTCAGGTAGAGAACAAAATGTATACATAATGAGGAGAAAAATAAAACCTTTAAATAATATTGTTTCGTCTCTAAAAAGCTTGAAACATTTGAGAATAATTTGTTCAATGAACTATACAAGAAAAATATCAAAACCCAAAAGTTCACTTTCTACAGGTATTTATTTTGATAAGTTTTATGGATTGAATAATGTCCCCTAAAAAATGTGTGTATCCATTTGGCCGGGCCATGATTCCTGGTATTGTGTGGTTTTCCTATATGTTGTAAATCCTGCCTCTATGATGTTAATGAGGGAGGATGAGTGGCAGTTGGGTTAGTAAGGCAGGACACAGTCTACAAGATTGGATTATATCGTGAGGAAATGTCTTGAGATATAAAAGACAGAAGTGAGCAGTGAGACAGGGGGCCTCATACCATCAAGAAAGCAGTGCCGGGAGCAGAGCGCGCCCTTTGGACCGGGGTCCCTGCGCAGACAAGCTCCTAGTCTGGGGGAACACTGAAGAGAAGAAGCCCGACAGAGAGAAAAAGACTTCCCCTGGAGTTGATGCCCTGAATTTGGACTTTTAGCCAACTTGACTGTGAGGAAATAAACTTTTCTTCGTTAAAACCATCTACTTGTGGTATTTCTGTTACAGCAGCACTAGATGACTAAGACAATAAGTATATCAGATTGCTAGGACAGAGGAAAGCTAGATATTTTTAAAAAATTCTCATATTGTCTTCTGAGTATGACAGAGTAACATGAGCTCGTTGATAACAACAAATTATTGAATTAATAAATGGTTAACCTGGGTTCCCAAGGGTTTGACAAATGAATAGACGTTAACCGTTAGGATATTGGTGGTGTGCCACAGCCACTATCTGCAGACATTGGTGATACGCCATTAAGCAGTTAATAGATGAGAGTCAAGACTGAGAGAGAACTCAGCGGGCTGAAAGAGTGGACTGAAGCTCATGAGATAAAATTCTACAGGGATAATTGTAAAGTATTGTAACTTGATTCAAAATATTTATTGTTGTAAGTTTAGAATAGAAAAGGCATATTTCCACATCATAGTTATACTTAGTGGCTTTCATTGAGTGTGAGTTCAATATTTGTCAACCATGTTTTACTATGCCAGAAAGACAATCTAACATAGACTGCATTAATAAAAGTAGAGAGACTAAAACAAGGGAGGAAATTATCCCAGGGGATCAGAGAATTGTGGGGCTGAGTACATGCATCAGATTAAATCAGAAACATTATATTAAAAACCACATCAAGTAAGTATTTGAAAAAAATGAGCATATTTTGTCTGCACAAATAAATATTTGGGGGGTACATGATAGCTGCCTTATGCTTTTTAAAGGTATCTTATATAAAAGATTGATAAAACGTATTTTTTCTCACTCAAGTCAGTGTCTGACTTCTGAACAGAACTCATGGAGAGACCATTCTTGATCTAATAGAAGGAACAAGTTAGTTGGAGCTCTCCAAAATAGAGTAGAAGCCTTTTTAGGCAGCAAATTCTCATACACTTAAAGATTATAAGAAGATAATCAAATTCAAGTTATCAGTCTAAAAGATTCCTTTATTTGGGTGACAGGTTAGACTAGATAACCCCTCAGTTTTCTTCCAAGTTATGGCATATTTCAAGAATCAAGTTAAGCCCAGGAATTAGGCATGGTGTGAATTATGACTATATAGCTAATAAGGAAATATCCTTGCCGTAAGAGAAGTTTTGTTGCCTAAATATATCATTGGAATATGACCTTTTGTCTGCTGTGACGTATCTATAGGATATTTACTATTACTCATTGTCTTCCATTTATTTTAACTATGGGGTAATTATTTGGGAAACATCTTACCAAATTAAATGCACAATAAAAAATCTTTCTGTATATAAAATAATTGAAATATAAGTATACATGTCCTGATGATGTTTAAACTGTATTTATTTCCCAATCACCAATATCTATTATTTATCTTTGTTTGTAGTCCTGACATTATTTTACACCATATAAGTATAGTTTCAGATTAATATTTAAGTAGTCTAAAATATAATTAGTCATGTTTAATTGGGAAAATAATAATAAAATAAAATGTTTTTTCCCACTTTTTTTCTCTTGATGTTTCTGCCAGTGTGCTGTGATATTAGGCTCTGGGATAAATGCTAAAGCTGACTGGATTTGATTAAGACCAAGAGGCAGTCATTTGAACAGAACAAGGGATACTGCGTGGTTTAAAATCAGAAAAGGTGTGCTGAGGCTATATCCTTTCAGCATACATATTCAATCTGTATGCTGAGCAAATAATCAGAGAAGCTGGATTATATGAAGAATAAGGCAGCATCAGGATTGGAGGAAGATTTATTAACAATCTGCGCGATATGCAGGTGACAAAACCTCGCTTGCTGAAAGTGAAGAAGACTTGAAGCACTTACTGATGAAGATCAAAGACTACATACAGCCTTAAGTACGGATTACAACTCAATATAAAGAAAACAAAAATCCTCACAACTGGACCAAGAAGCAACATCATGATAAATGGAGAAAATGTTGAAGTTGTCAAGGATTTCACTTTACTTGAATTCATAAATTAATGCCCATGGAAGCAGCAGTTAAGAAATCAAATGATGCATTGCATTAGGCAAATCTGCTGCAAAAGACCTCTTTAAAGTGTTAAAAAGTGAAGATGTCACTTTGAGGACTAAGGTGTGCCTGATCCAAGCCATGGTATTTTCAATCACCTCATATGTGTGCAATAGCTGGACAATGAAAAAGGAAGACTGAAGAAAAATTGATGTATTTGAATTATGGTGTTGATGAGGAATACTGAATACGCCATGGACTGCTAGAAGAACAAATAAACCTGACTTGGAAGAAGCAGAGCCAGAATACTCCTTAGAAGTGAGGATGGTGAGACTTCTCTTTGCTTACTTTGGCATGTTATCAGGAGGGACAAATTCCTGAAGAAGGACATCATGCCTGGTAAAGTAGAGGGTTAGTTAAAAATAGGAAGACCCTCGACGAGATGGACTGACACAGTAGCCCCAACTATGGGCTCAAACATACCCATTATTGTGAGGATGGCACAGGACAGAGCAATGCTTTGTTCTGTTATACATAGGATCACTATGAGTCAGAATCAATTTGACAGCACCTAACAAAATCGTCAGTCATTTATTTTAACTATCGGACACTTATTTGGCAAACATTTTACTAAACTGAATTCATGATAAAAATCCTTTTGTTTATAAATTAATTGAAATATAAGTATACATGTCCTGATGATGTTTAAACTGTATTTATTTCCCAATTACCAATATCTATTATTTCTCTTTATTTGTAGTCCTGACATTATTTTACATCATAAAAAAGATATCTTCAGATTAACATTCAAAAATGTCTAAAATATAATTAGTCATATTTAATTGGCAAAATAATCATAAAATAAGATGCTTTTACCCATTTTTTTTTTTTTCTGTTAATGTTTCTGCCAGTGTGCTGTGATATCAGACTCTGGAATAAATGCTAAAGCTGACTGGATTTGATCAAAGCCTTTTTTTTTTCCCATCATTTCCATCTCTTAAAAAACTCGCCATACAGATATGGTCAAAGATTAGGCAGCCAATTCTATCTATTCTGTTCTAGCTTCTTTTGTACAGAAAACTTTTTGCTTTAAAAATCAAATAGAGTAGCAAACATGAGTATGATTCATCTAAGTGTAAATGTAATTTTGATTTGTAGTATCCAATTTGAGAAACTATAAATCACAGACATATTCAGTCAGATAGGACTAAATTATAAGGTAAACCTTAATTTTCAACAGGGATGTCACATTCATCCTCTCTCATGAGCTCATGCCCCAGCACTAGGCAGATATTTGAATGTTGGCACTAGTCCAGGAACAAAAAAGCAAAAAAAAAAAAAACCAAGAAAAAGTTCATGAAATGAAATCTACACTGCAATATACCTGCTGCTACATAATTGTAAACTATAGTAATGCGTGTGCTTATGTGTGATAACTAAGTTTTATTTTTTTCAAATGACAAGTCACAAGAAACATCTCTTGTAAGGCAGTTAACTCTTTCCAACCGAGGCAGGAAAGAAAACATTTGGCCCAAGGCTAGTGGAATGAAAACGTTTGGCCCGAGGCCTAGTGCTATTGGTAAATCACAATTTCTTGCACTGCCACTATAATTTAAATTAAGTAGAAGCCAGGCTTATAAACTCACATTATGACCCAAACTTTATGGTCCTTTTATATCTCTTGGGTTCTGATCACAATGAAACTTTCTCTGTCTAAAGCAATTTAGGGAAAGCATTTCCCTTTGGCAGACTATAAAATGTGATTTTTCAGTCAACCTTTTATAGGTATGTTAGGTACATATCATGTACCCAGTTGGAAAAGGAAAAAAGAAAAAAAAAGAAGAAAGAAACAATGAAACTATAAGTATTGAAACATATGTGTTTTGCCTCCATAAAGCAGACTTATACATGAAAAAAATACTAAGAGATCTTCCTACCTGCTTTTTGTTTTTATCTGCAGAAGGCATATGAACAAAGTTGCAACTGAACATCTTAGTCTTTTAAAGAGTAACAGGTGAAAGCACTATAATTAGAAAGTTTCTAGCTTTCAGTTTCCTTTTATATACTCTCTTTCTCTCCCCTGCTTCCTTCCCTTCCAAATTGTTTCTCTTTGCAAGTGGAAACTTTTTCTTTTGCCTGCGAGTATGATTCTAAGCAATAACTCATGGACATTTAAACTGAATAAAGAATAAGAGAATAGCAAAGTCTTCAACCCATAATTTTATTATAATAGGTAAGCTAAAACTAATGCCAGATGTTTTAAGACAATTGTGATAAGTGTGTCCTTAAAAAATACTGTGAAAAGTAGAGTATTGAAAATGAGTTGTTAAAATATGGTGGAGACAGGTGCAGAATTTGAGCAAGGAGAATTTGGCTAGAAAGGAATGTATGCGTTCCATATATACTATGCAAACACCTAAAAATATGCATTGATGATGAAACCCCTGGCAATCTATAATGCACTAAATGTAATAGCTCTTTGGTTTTGGAATGGTTATATGATAATGCCACCATCAGTTACATTCTTTCAAATGATACGTTTCAAAGGATTCCTAATGTCTACAGAGAAAATGAAATTGACTGCCAATTCGATTTTATCTCACCAATTCTTTTCCTACTTTTCTAAAAGATCAGGATATAAGGAGACAGATTGTTTTTGCACATGTGATAAAGATAATGAATTGCTCTGAAACTGAATCTAGAAAGCCAAGGCAACATTTACAATGACAGAGACCACCCATTTGAAACCCTGGGCTTAGGGTATTTTTAAAATGGGGAGTTAAAATTATTACAGACAAAAACAATTTGAAAATGAGACATTTGATATTGAAACAAAGGAAACCAACTAAGTTGGTGGAAAACTTCAGTTAGTAACAGATGATCAGTGTGTCTATTGCCCAGGGCAAGAGATAGCTGACTGATGAAGTATAGATACACTGAGCTCCACTCTGAATTCTGCTGCTAAATATGTTCATAATCTTTGTTCCATTTGTCTTCCACAGTAGCTGCACTGTCACTAATGGCCTTTCTACACTTTGAGTGGTACAGCATGTGTTTGTAACCCCACTCAGTGATACTGGACCAAAACCCAAAGAGATTAAGAAGGGAGATTGATGGCGGGACTCTTGCAGAATGGCCTTAGTAGAGTATTCCTGCTGTGGAGCCATTCAGGGCTCCTGGTGCCTCAACATTGCTAATATGCCAGCATCTGCTCTTGTACTTAAAAATTTCAGCTGAGTGTAAATAAAAATAATCTTTTTTATTTCACTTTGGTAAAACAATATCATGCCTTTTTGTTTTCAGAAGTTTCTAGAAGAAAATGGGTTGGAAAAAGGCAGCCGGAGTAGCCAAAATGAAAAGCTTCAGGACCTAGGTTTAATGAGCATTTGTCCAGTAAACATGATTAACATGAGCATCTAAGATCTTCCGTAGTATTGTCACTGTAAAAACTCAAGTTATTACATTCTGACATGTTTAGTATATGATTTACTCAAGCCTTTTTGCTTAGTTTGCCAAATCTTTTTATTTAAATACCTTATTCCACATTCTGCCAATGAAAATTTACAGGCTAATAGCTACATATTAAAAACGAATCCTCATTTTCCAACTGTATTGCATATCTACTCCTTTTAACAAGAAACACTTTAGTTTTAAGTTTCTTTTGCAGAGAAACTATCCGAATGCTACTAAATGCAGTGGCATCATGGGGGGTGGGGATGCAGTCCACATCAGGTGACACTGTCAGAGGGGGTGACACCAATATGACTGTCCATAAAATTTTTGTGCAGTGCTTCAGCAGAAATTTATTATTTTTTATAAAAATATCCCTGTAGTTATAACAACAAAAACATTTTTTGTGAGCCCAGCTTATATGCATCAATATACCTATAAGACTAAACTTTATGCTAATTTACTTTGTGAACCTTCTAATGGGCTCCCACAGGACTGAGAGGTGTTTCGTTCTGTTGTACATAGGGTGCTATGAGTCAGAACTGGCTCCATGGCACCTAACAATGGGCTCTGGTCAGAGCTGTTATTATTCCCCATTTACAATGATGCTTCGAATCACAGGATTTCACCTGCACACGCTGCGAGCGTGCTCTGCTCTTTTTGTTGCTGCCGATGTTTTTACAGGCACTGATTTTGTCAAACTTTCTGATGTTTTAGCTGCAATGTTGTGGTAATTAGTATTTGTGAATCTATATCAATGATTTTTTTAAGAATGAAGTAGTAATTAAAGGAAAAGAAGGAGAAAAATAATATGCTCACTTACTAATAATATTGTAACTAATAACTCAATGTAGAAAGAGTTTACAAAACAATTTTGTTAGTATTCGTATAATCTAAGAAGTATTACATTTAAGCAACTTACAACTATATCATATATTATTCTGTATTAAAATTGATAATAAACACTACTTAGTATTCTGTATTGTCTGATATGGGAGGAGGTTCATGGGGAGGGGTGACATCATGAGTTACTGCACTGGGTGACACCAATCCCTAGAAACACCACTGCTAAATGCAAGGTAGTTAGCCTTTGCTTTCTCCAGAAAAACAACTGTGATGAAAAATTATAATTTCATTCATAATGGTGGTCCTAAAACTACTTTTCTAGAGTGTGCCCAACTGATGCTTAATGTTTTTGTTCCATGGGAGAAAAACATGAATTGTTGCAATTCCATAAAATAATTAGGTTGAAAAATATCCACAGCACTCAAAATTGATTTACAAGAAAATGACTGTTTCCATCTTCAAGTTTCACTAGAAAGAAATAGTACGGGAACTCCATTTGGAAACAAAATGGAAAAGCAAAATAAAATTGAAAAATAACAGCCAATAGACTTTTTTTTTTTTTCTCCCAGTATGACGGCTTCCAAAAAGTATCACTGGGGGTACCGTATAATTTCAAAACTGTTTTCGAAGGCAACAGATTCTTTTGCCTTCCAGGTTGGTACAACTACTTTTAGTTTTATGAGTTGTTGAAAAGTTGTAGGCATTTTAATTAACAAATGGGTATGGGCTTAACATGTGAACATTACCTCTTGAATAATCAATTTGTTCATAACTGATGCATTGAATGAGGTACATATTGCATTGGAGTGACAGATGGTAACAATATCCCACTCAAAAGTAATAGTCCCACGCCATATATTTTTGGAAATGATGGCCATCACAAGGACAGCCATAGGTTTGTCATAGGGTCTAAGGAACACAGGGCATACATCACAGGGTTCAACAGCTTGCCCTTATCTCACCCACACTAATGGCCAGTTGGCCAGTGCCCACTCCAGCATCTTAAAGCAGCCAGCAGGATGGTAATTTACATGGTGTAAGATAATGTTTTAATTGTATTTTATTTCTGTTCACACCATCCATTTCTTTTTAAGCGGTATCTAACAGGAGAAAAGAAACATAAATAGGAGATTTGAAGAGGAATTCCCAGAGAAAAAGGGGCGCTGGTAGCACAGTGGTTAAGTGCTAGGCTGCTAACTGAATGGTTGGTGATTTGAACCGTCAGCCGCTTTGTGCAATACAGATGTGTCAGCCCCTATGGGGCAGTTCTACTCTGTGCTATAGAGTCGCTACGAGTCAGAATCAACTCCACAGCAATGAGATTTGTTTTGTGTTTGTTAGTTTCCCAGAAAAGGTGATTTCTGTGAGAGAGTAGACTATATAGTATGATTGCTTCCTAGGTATGTTTTCTTCATCATCAATTGCGGGATTTTTTTTATTTTTTTGGTTAGTTGAATGCTTTTTTACAATTTGTTCATAACAATTACAATAATATTTAACTTTTTTTCTGGCAACAGAATAAATATGAATTAATTCTAGAAAATTTACCATAAAGAAAAATATAAAGATAAAAATCAATATCACACTATATCTTATATCCCAAAGTTGTTGTTTATAATAAAAATAACTTTAGATTTATCTCATTTTGTGCAAAGCATTGTGCTAAACACCTTAATAACTGGATCTGTTTTTCTTAGGAAAACTCTTAAGTTGATGCTATTATTATTCCCAAGAGACAAAACTGTTAACATTCTGGAATAAGATTTCACAGCTTTTTCTCAGTACACATCAATTTATACACATATATAAGCACACACAAATTTTAACATAATAAGAATCATACTTTCTATATTGTTCTGTAACACTTCAAAACTTTAATATCTTGCAAATATTTTTAATGTTATAAAATATTTTTAAAGCATAATTTTTAGTGTTTGAATGGTCTTCTCTTGAATGCCATAATTTTGTAGCTAATTCTTATTATTTGACACTTAATTTTCCCTATTATAAATCATACCATGAATTGCATAATTATATCCTTATTCATAAATATTTGTACATATTTTAGAATTAAATAAATTTTCCACTTTTTATTGCTTGAGAACACTTTAATTTCCATGGAATCAATACTGTTTTTTGTTGTGCTGAAAAACAAATTTGCCTAACATATTTGACTCTATCTTTTTCCATCATTAGTTTCTGCTTTGATTAACTTATAAACTGTTTTCATAATGTTTAGACTATTTAACAACATATTGTTTAAAGTTTTGAATCATTTAGGAAAATTTATATTTTCCTGGAAGACTATTTTCTCTAAATGTTTATTAGCTACAATTATATAGTAAAATACTACATTTTTTTAAACCTCTCTTCAGCTACTCTTTTATTCCCAATTGAGCTTTAACATCTTTTTTAGCATCCAAGTGAGCTTTAGCATCTTTTTTCATTAAGTTTGGCAAAGAAGTATTCATCATATTGAAGTTTTCAAAGAACGAGTTCTTGAATTCCTTTAACAATTATGTTGTTTTTCTGATTTCTAGTGACTTTGAACAAATGCGAAAAGCAGTTACTGACATATCAACCAATGGGAAAAGTCACCTGTTTATAGTAAGTGAGAGCAAAAGTAGTTACTGCTGCAGTCAATGTGAGTTGTCACTGATCTGGTAATGATCAAATTATCACCTAAGTCCTCCGTGGAGAGAAGCAGGACCATGGCTCTGCCTAGAGGTCTCAGCTCATTTACCCCATCCTTCAGAATAATAGAACAAATTTTATTATATACTTAATATCTTTGGGAAGGATAAAGATTAGGTTATTGTTCTGTTATGCTTTTTAGAGTATACTAGTTTCTCACCAGGAAACTCAACGGTGGCTTAGTTAATTATAGATTTATCTAAGTTAATTAATTAATTCCTTTACTTACCATTTTTTGAGTGTCTTCTATGTACCAGATATTGCAGTATTTTCTGGGAAGATTATAGACACAATTTATCTCATGTCTCAGCATATTTTTACATGTTATATTCTTTGCATTCAAGAGGCTTGTAGTCCAGTGGAGTGGATAGGCATATACATTTACAGAACAACAGGATAAGAGTTACAATTGGGGCATTGTGCTATGAAAGTAGGAATAAATGATACTTTACTTTTACTTAGAGTAGACATGGAGGAGATAACAGAAGCAGAGAAACTTAAATTAGATGAGCTGTGCATCAGGTGAAAGCTTGAGAGTGACACTTACAGAAGGTGCAAAGGCACAAAGACACTAAAGACCCGGGTGTGAGACCATGTGGGCATGTGTGCAGGCTGTGCAGGTAGGTGGAGTAGAACTCACACTTGGAAAAGCATGTAGGGGTCAGATTCTAACATGTGGACTTGATCGCGTGGGTAAAGACAGGCCAGAAGATACTTAATCACTTACAGTAGCTTCAGATCCTTGTCCAGAATGATGAGTCTAAGGTCAAGGACTTTGCCTGCTTTGTTCATTTTCACATCCCCAGTAGAAAAAGAGTATCTGGCACATGTTAGACATCCACTACCTAAATATTGACTGAATGAATGAAATTCGATTTCTACTAAGGACCATTAGCTAAAGATAAAACCTTACTGTGTGTGGGAGAGCCATTTGCAACATTTGATGATATATTTCAGTGCTCAGTTACACTGAGAGTAACTAACATCTCTTGATTTTAGAATAATTCCCATAAATTTAATTAAATTCACAAGCCACAATGTATGCTAATAAATTATTCTATCCTCAAGTGAATAAATAAAAGGTTTTGAAGAATTCATTACACTACACATTACTATGGCCTTATAAAGGGCTTTTAAAGTATTGATTAACACTTCTATATTTACATAAATTGGTAAGTTACATACAACACTGCCACTGCACAGGTAAAGAAAATAGGATCATGTTAATGAAGATTTCTGTAACTAACATTTCAGCAACAAAGAAAGATTTTATGCATGGAAGTGCTAATTCTCCTTTATTGGTTCTAGAATCTCAAATAATTAGAAAAGCAGTGTGAACACCTGTATCTTGCCTATTCTTTTCCCTGTTTGTATGAGAGAGATTAAAAAAAAGGGATAATTAAATAAATTTATATCAGAGATTTATTTAGGGAATCAATCTTTGAGCAGATATATATGGATTAACCCCTTTCACTGATGGCACAGTAAGATAATAGGGTATAGGTTCTTCAGAATGATGTTTAGGATGGGATAAAAAAAAATGCTTATAATTTCAACTGAATTATAAAAATGGAGGGCGAGTATAGTTTCGGATTGTAAGTCTATTTTTATAACTAAATTCTTTGAAAAATAATGCTGAATATATGTTAAATATAATCTCATTGATTTTAATATGGGATTAGAGGAATATTATCATTTCTTGATCCATGTTGTACAAATGACAACTTATCTCGTGTCTCAGCATATTTTTACATATTATGAGGCAGAAAATAAGGAGAAGAAACAGGGGTGGCATGAAAGAAATGGAATGGCCTAAAATGGAGATCAGCTGGTTTATTTTAATTAGGCTGTGGGGAGAGTTATTTTATTTTAAATATAATAAGGAATTACGGGGGGTATTTTGAAATTTATCCTTAGCCCACTCCCAAGATCTTTAGTCTTCATTCTCCTTTACAAAACCACACAGATTTACAGCTCATAAATTATATTCTTTCTCAGATTTATTGTAAAATAATTTTTTAATCCTAAAGAGAAAAGTAAGGTGATGTGTACTTTAAATAAAATAAAAATTTGTCTTTAGGCTAACTTGCAGGTTAGTAATTCAGGAGACTATAAAACATACATAGCTGTGGTTTATATGAGCAAACCAATCTGCTTCCTGAGTGGATATGGAACTGTTCAAACTGTAACTCACTGTAGTAAATAATGTTTGAAAAAGGCCCCCTGATTATTTGTAAACCATATTTAGATTTAAACTTAATATTTGGAGCCCAGGAGAAGGGGATCACCATAAACTCATCTTATCTGTCAAATAGACAACACTTGAAGATTCTGGTAGTATGAAAATGAGGATTTGGGAACCAGCTGCCAAAGGTGATAAGAACTCAAGGAGATTTGGGGAAATTTAAATAGGGCTGATTTTAACATTTTCAGACATTAGTAGAGTGAAAACATCACTCATAGGCTATAAAAATAGAGAACGAGGGTCCAAATACTTTTTGTGGTTTGCTGTAGGTCATTTCCGAGGGAAGCTTGTACTACATTTTTGTGTATGGTGCTACAAATTTGCAGAGTGATACCAGTAGAAATGGAATTTTTGCAGTGTTTTGACTTTTAAAAATCTTAATTAAGATAACTAATTAAACAGAGCATAATATTTCAAGCACGTCTGCAGTAGTAACCTGAGTCATTGCCAGATGAGAACATATATGTAACTAAAAGAACATTAAACCTGAGGTAACAAATTTCAACCAAAATCCAACAAATGCTGATAAATATACAATTGGATGCAAGTATAAGACATAATAAGCTACGATACTTTTTTCATATAAGTATATGCTGCATTTACACATACTCATGGATACAGGCATTAAAATGTGTTTATTCTGAGCTCTTTAAATTACAAAATCTTAGAGCTGGGAATTGCCACAAGGGATCAGCTAATCTAGTCTTCTGGCTGTCTTAAGGGACAAATAGTTGCCAATTCTTTTCTTACATTTCTCCTGGGATGAAGACTCAAGGAATCATCCCATTTATTGTTTTATCACTTTTATGGCTATAAAGAAACCATTATCTCCAAATCAAACTTATCCTGAATTTGATATCCAGTTTAAAAAGTAAATATACGCACTTTTAATAATGAGTGTCTCCATGGAAGTGTTTTGTCTCTATTGAAGATAAGGAGAATAAATATCATCCAAAGGAAGAAAATCAAAATAAAATGAATATTCCCTTTACTCTAGAATTTTAGTATGAAGTAGATTCCTTGATTCGTGTACATTAGATTAAGATAAGTTATTAAAAGTACATGTATCACAATAGGCAATAGAAAAATAATACAGCCTAATAATTAAATTGGAGCCCTGGTGGCACAATGGTTAAGAGCTACAGCTGCTAACTAAAAGGTCAGCAGTTCAAATCCACCAGCCACTCCTTGGAAATTCTATGGGGCAGTTCTACTCTGTTCTATAGGGTTGCTATGAGTCAAAATCAACGTGATGGCAACGGGTTTGAGTTTTGGTTGCATAGTGGTTAAGCAGCTTAGCCGCTAACCAAAAGTTTGGTGGTTTGAACACACCCAGCAGCTCCACAGGAGAAAGACCTGGAGATACAATCCCATGAAGATCACAGCCTAGAAAACCCTGTGGTGCATGCAGTTCTACTCTATCACATGAGGTCACTATGAGTCAAAATCAACTCGCAGACACCTGACAACAGTAACACAACAATAAAGAATACCTTATACTTATTTTTAAAAACATTTCAATATTCTAGGTATCTTTTTAACCTTCTTAAATGAACTAATTTACCTCACCCTTAGAACAACCCCAAGAGGGAGATGCTAGTATTGTACTTCGTATAAATGAAAATGCTGTGACACAGGATTTAAATTGCTCAAGGCACCACATCTAGTAAATGGTAGACCCAGTTTCTAACCTAGGCCATTTGACTCAGGAGTTCCTGTTTTTACCACTGAAATCTGCTATCTTCAGTAGACCAACCTCAAGGGGTGTGGGAGGATTCAATTAGGTTATCCCTAAGAAGTCCACTCACCATCTATCTCCCAGTTTGTCGTACTGTGGTGGCTTGCATGTTACTCTGATGCTTGAAGTTATGCCATCAAGGTTTTAAATACCAGCAGGGTCACCCATGGTTGGACATGTTCCAGCAGACTTTCTAGAGTAAGAGAGACAAGAAAAAAGACCTGGTGATATACTTGGGAAAATTAATCAATGAAAACCTTATGAATCACAACAGAATACTGTCCCATATAGTGCTGTAAGATGATATGCAAAATTTTGGGGCAAAATATTTAACGACTCAGAGAACATGGAAAGAAAATGGAAGGAATACACAGAGGCACTATACCAAAAAGAACTGGTCGACGTTCAACCATTTCAGGAGGTAGCATACAGTCAAGAATCAAGGGTACTGAAGGAAGAAGTCCAAGCTACACTGAAAAGAATGGCAAAAAACAAGGCTCCAGGAATTGATGGAACATTAATTAAGATGTTTCAACAAATACAATGCTGGAGGTGCCCCCTCATCCACGCTAAGAAATTTGGAAGACAGCTACCTGGCCAACCGACTGGAAGAGATCTATATTTGTGCCCATTCTAAAGAAAGATGATCCAACAGAATGCAGAAATTATCAAATAATATCATTAATATCACAGGCAAATAAAATTTTATTGAAGATCATTCAAAAGCTGTTGCAGCAGTACATTGACAGGGAACTACCAGAAATTCAAGCCGGATTCAAAAGAGGACCTGGAACGAGGGATATCATTGGTGATGTCAAATGGATCTTGGCTGAAGGCAGAGAATACCAGAAAGATGTTGTCATGGACTGAATTGTGTCCCCCAAAACATTTGTCAACTTGGCTAGGTTATGATTCCCCATATTGTATGATTGTCTACCATTTTGTCATCTGATGTGATTTCCCTATGTATTGTAAATCCTATCACTATGATGTAATAAAATGGATTAGTGGCAGTTATACTCATGAAATCTAAAAGATTAGATAGTGCCTTAAGCCAATCTCTTTTGAGACAGAAAAGAGAGAAGGAAGTAAAGAGACTTGGAAACCTCATACCACAAAAGCCTCGCCGGGAGCAGAGAACATTCTTTGGACCTGAGGTTCCTGTGCAGAGAAGCTCCTAGACCAAAGGAAGATTGATGACATGGACCTTCCTCCAGAGCTGACAGAGAAAGCTTCCCCTGGAGGTGATGCCTGAATTTGGACTTGTAGCCTACTAGACTGTGGGAGAATAAATTTCTCTTTGTTAAAGCTATCCGCTTGTGATATTTCTGTTACAGCAGCAGTAGATAACTAAGACAGATGTCTACCTGTGTTTTATTGACTATGCAAAGGCATTCAACGGTGTGGATCATAACAAATTATGGATAACATTGCAGAGAATGGGAATTCCAGAACACTTAGTTGTGCTCATAAGGAACCTGTACTTAGACCAAGAGGCAGTCCTTGGAAAATAACAAGGGGCACTGCCCGGTTTAAAGTCAAGAAAGGTGTGCATCAGTGTTGTATCCTTTCACCACACCTATTCCATCTGTATGCTGAGAAAATAATCTGAGAACCTGGACTATATGAAGAACGTGGTATCAGGACTGGAGGAAGACTCATAAACAACTTGTGATATGCAGATAACGCAGCCATGCTTGCTGAACGGGAAGAGGACTTGAAGCACTTACTGATGAAGACCACAGCCTTCAGTATGGATTACACTTTAACATAAAGAAAACAAAAATCCTCACAATGGACCGATAAGCAACATCACAATAAACAGAGAAAAGATGGAAGGTGTCAAGGATTTCATTTTACTTGGATCCACAATCAACGCCCACGGAAGCAGCAGTCAAGAAATCAAATGATGTATTGCATTAGGCAAATCTGCTGCAAAAGAGCTCTTTAAAATGTCAAAAAGCAAAGATGGAGGCTGGGATTTTTCATATGAGAAATGGAGATAATACTAGTACATTTGAGAAGAATTGCTGTGATAATTAAATAAGATAATTTAAATAAAGTGCTTAATGGGGCATCTGGCACATAGTAAACTTTCAATAAATTGTAACCATTATTATTGCAGTTATTATTGTTATTATGGAGGACTGATGGCACAGTGGTTAAGAGCTTGGCTGCTAACCAAATGATATGCAGTTTGAATCTACCAGGCACTCCTTGGAAACCCTATTGGGCAGTTCTACTCTGTCGTTTAGGGTCACTATGAGTTGGAATCAACTAGACGGCAATGGGTTTGGATTTTTGGTTTTGACCCAGGCCATGGTATTTTCAATCACCTCATATGCATGTGAAAACTGGACAGTGAATAAGGAAGACTGAAGAAGAATGCTGCCTTTGAATTATGATGTTGGCCAAGAATATTGGATGTACGACAAACTGACAAAAGAATGAACAAATCTGTCTTGGAAGAAGTACAGCCAGAATGTGTCTTAGAAGTGAGGATGGAGAGACTTCATCTCACGTACTTTGGACATATTATCAGGAGGGTCCAATTCCTGGAGAAACACATCATACTTGGTAAAGTAGGGGGTCAGTGAAAAAGAGAAAGACCCTCAATGAAATGGATTGGCACAGTGGCTGCAATAATGGACTCAAACATAGCAACAACTGTGAGGATGGCGCAGGACAGAACAATGTTTTGGTCTGTTATACATAGGGTTGCTATTAGTTGGAACTGACTCGATGGCACCTAACAACAACAACAAAGATGAGTCTCTTAGATTGAAGGGCACTACACAATAGCTGCAACAATGGACTCAAATGTACCAATGATCATGAAGATGGTATAGGACCCAGCACATTACATAAGGTCTCAATAAGTCACAGGTGACTCAACAGCAACTACCAACAAGAGCACTAAAAGAAGTCCACATTCATCAACAGATGAATGCATAAACAAAACGTGGTATATACACACAGTGGACTATTTTTCAGTCATAAAAAGAAGTGAAGTCCTAATGCATGCCACAGCATGAATGAACCTTGAAAACTTTATACTGAGCGAACTAAGTCAGTCACAAATGCACAAATACTGTATCACCTCACGTATGTGAAATAGGCAAATATATTAAAAACCAAGATTAGTAGCGGTTACCAGGGGTGGCAGTGAGCAGGAAAAGAGCAGTGTTTGCTTAGGGGGCATTGAGTTTACGTTAATAGTGTTCGATAATTTGGAAAGGATAACAATAATGATTGCACAACAGGAAGAATTTAATCAGTGTCACTAAATTACACATGTAGAAATTATTGAATTGGTGAATGTTTTGTTGTGTATATTTTCACCACAATAAAAATATCCTCACAGTAGACCTACCAAAAAATGAAATTCCTAGGGAAAAACCTCCTGTATAATAAATGCTAAATAACTATTAATTTTTAAGATTATGATAGTGCAATTATTAGAGTTTGTGATCCTGATGACTTCCATTTTTGCATAGTGTGACTTAAAAGCTGGACCTAGGGATCTCAGGAGTAAATATCTGGTAGCATTTGCTGATAATTTGATTTAGTTTTCTTCTTCCATTATCTTGTAAACCTGTCTCCCACTTGTTAACCAGTCGACAAAGTTTATGGAACATCTATGTAATGTGTAAAGTATACTCAGAAAATGCTTAATGCTTTGCCTTAGAGAAGTTTATATTTGACTTGGTAAGTCAGAATGTTCTACTTGCATAAAAGAGTGAACACTTAAAAATCAACATAAAAAATTGCAAATTAAGTTAGTGCCAACTACGTATATGTAATAATAATTCACATTTATATTGCTTGCCCGGCAGCACATATATAGAACTACATTTGCATAATGCTTTACAGTCTCCCAAATACTCTCACATTCATAATCTCATTTGATCCTCACCCATCTTGAGCTACTTAAATCTCTATTGAGTTTCGGATGCATATTTTCAACTACTTTTAGAGCTCTCCACCTGTAAGTTATTTATTTTACTTTCTCTCAACCTTTCCAAAGCCCTCCCCTAATGGAAAAATTTCATGCTACCCTGGGATGTATACAGAAGCTCTGATATAACACTTTCCTCAGAAAATAAATTTCTAGATAATAGTATCTTTCTTCTTTTTTTTTTTTTTTT
>NW_004443939.1:30697013-30733475 GCF_000243295.1 Trichechus manatus latirostris | reverse complement strand
AGCTCAAGTTAATTTTTCACACAAAAATTTATACACATATTGTTATGTGACGCTAGTTGCAATCCCTGTGATGTGACAGCACACTCCCCCTTTCCACTCTGGGTTTCTCATGTCCATCCAAGCAGCTTCTGTCCCTTCCTGGCTTGTCATCCTCCTTCCGGACAGGAGCAACTCCTTTGGTCTCGTGTATCTGCTTGAACTAAGAAGCACACATGTCATGAGTATTCTTTTATGTTTTATACTCCAGTCTAATCTTTGTTTGAAGAGTGGACTTCAGGAATGGTTTTAGTTCTGGGTAAACAGAGTGTCTGGGGGCCATGGCTTCGGGGGTTCCTCCAGTCTCAGTCAGACCATTAAGTCTGGTCTTTTTACATGAATTTGAGTTCTGCTCCACACTTTTCTCCTGCTCTGTCAGGTACTTTCTGTTGGGTTTCCTGTCAGGGCAGTCATTGGTGGTAGCCAGGTACCATCTAGTTCTTCTGGTCTCAGACTGATGGATTCTCTGGTTTATGTGGCCCTTTTGTCCCATGAGCCAATAATTTCCCTGTATCTTTAGGGTTTTTCATTCTCCATTGCTCCAAGTGGGTTGTGACCAATTGATGCATCTCAGATGGCCACTCCCAAGCTTTTAAGATCCTGAACTCCACTCACCAAAGTGGGATGCAGAACATTTTCTTAATAAACTTTGTTATGCCAGCTGACCTGTATGTCCACTGAAACCATGGTCCTTAGACCAAAGCCCCCTCTGTCCCTCAAAGTGTTTGGTTGTATTCAGGAATCTTCTTAGCTTTCAGCTTAGTCCAGTTGTGCTGACTTCTTCTGTATTGTGTGTTGTCCTTCCCTTCACCTAAGATAATTCTTGTCTACTGTCTAGTTAATGAATTCCCCTCTCCCTCCCTCCCACCCTCATAACCATCAAAGAATGGTTTTCTTCTGTATTTAAACCTTTTCTTGAGTTCTTATAATAGTGGTTTCATACAATATTTGTCCTTTTGTGACTGACTAATTTCACTCAGCATAATGCTCTCCAGATTCATTCGTGTTGTGAGAGGTTTTGCAGATTCATCATTGTTCTTGTTCATCATTGCATAGTATTCCACTGTGTGTATGTACCATAATTTGTTTATCCATTCATCTATTGGTGGGCACCTAGGTTGTTTCCATCTTTTTGCTATTGCGAATAGTACTGTGATGAACATGAGCGTGCATATATCTATTTATGTAATGGCTCATATTTCTCTAGGATATATTCCAAGGTGTCAGATCGCTGGATCATATGGTACTTATATTTCTAGGTTTTTAAGGAAGCACCAAAATGATTTCCAAAGTTGTTATACCATTTTACATTTCCACTAGCAGTGCATAGGTGTTCCAGTCTCTCCACAACCTCAACAACATTTATTATTTTGTGTTTTGTGGATAAGTGCCAGCCTTGTTGGGATGAGATGCTATCTCATTATAGTTTTCATTTACATTTGTCTAATGGCTAATTATTGTGAGCATTTCCTCACGTATCTGTTCGCCACCTGGAATGTCTTCTTTGGTGAAGTGTCTGTTCATATGTTTTGCCCATTTTTTAACTGGGTTATTTATCTTCTTTGTTGTTGAGGTTTTACAGTATCTTATAGATTTGACAGATTAGACCCTGATCTGATATGTCATAACCAAAAACCTTCCCAGTCTGTAGGTTGTCTTTTTAATTCTTTTGGTGAAGTCTTTTGATGAGCATAAGTGTTAGATTTTTAGTAGCTCCCAGTTATTTAGTTTCTCTTCTGGTGTTTTTGAGTTATTACTTATGGTTTGTATTCTGTTTATGCCACGTATTAGGGCTCCTACCATTGTTCCTATTTTTCTTCCATGACCTTTATCATTTTAGATTTTATATTTAGGCCTTTGATCCATTTTGAGTTAGCTTTTGTGCATGGTGTGAGGTATGGGTCTTGTTTCATTTTTTTGCTGATGGATATCCAGTTATGCCAGCCCTATTTGTTAAAGAGACTGTCTTTTCTCCATTTAATGGACTTCGGACCTTTACCAAATATCAGCTACTCATAGATGGATGAATTTACATCTGGGTTCTCAAGTCTGTTCCATTAGTCTATGTATCAGTTGTTGTACAAGTACCAGGCTGTTTTGACTACCACTACAGTATAATGGGTTCTAAAATCAGGTAGTGTGAGGCCTCCCACTTTGTTCATCTTCTTGAGTAAAGCTTTACTTACCTGGGGCCTCTTCCCTTTCCATATGAAGTTGGTGATTTATTTCCCGAGCTCATTAAAAAATGTTGTTGGAATTTGGATCAGGATTGCATTGTTTCTGTCATGGATTGATGGATTGAATTGTGTCCCCTAAAAAATGTGTGTATCAATTTGGCTGGGCCATGATTCCTGGTACTGTGTGATTTTCCATTGTGTTGTAAATCCTGCCTCTATGATGTTAATGAGGGAGGATGGGTGGCAGTTGTGTTAGTAAGGCAGGACTCAATCTACAAGATTGGATTGTGTCCTGAGGCGATCTCTTGAGATATAAAAGACAGAAGCCAGCAGAGAGACAGGGGGGCCTCATACCATCAAGAAAACAGTGCCAAGAGCAGAGGGTGTCCTTTGGACCCGGGTCCCTGAGCAGAGAAGCTCCTAGTCCAGGAGAAGACCGAAGAGAAGAAGGCCAACAGAGAGAAAAAGCCTTCCCCTGGAGCTGATGCCCTGAATTTTGACTTTTAACCTACTTTGACTGTGAGGAAAAAACTTCTCTTCGTTAAAACCATCCACTTGTGGTATTTCTGTTATAGCAGTACTAGATGACTAAGACAGTATCTGTAGATCACTTTGGGTAGAATTGACATTGTCATAATGTTGAGTCTTCCTGTCCATGAGCATGATATGTTTTTCCTCTTACATAAGTCCTTTTTGGTTTCTTCCAGGAGTGTCTTGTACTTTTCTTTGTATAGATCTTTTATATCTCAGTTAGGTTTATTCCTAAGTATTTTATCTTCTTGTGGGATATTGTAAATCGTATTGATTTGGTGATTTCCTCTTTGAAGTTCTCTTTGTTGGTGTAAAGGAATCCAACTGATTTTTGTATGTTTATCTTGTATCCTGAAATGCTGCTGAAATCTTCTATTAGTTCCAGTAGTTTTCTTGTGGATTCTTTAGGTTATTCTGTGTATAAGATCATATCATCTGTGAATAAGGATATTTTTATGTCTTCATTACCAATTTGAATGCTCTTAATTTCTTTTTCTTGCCTTATTCCTCTGGCTAGGACCCCTAGCACAATGTTGAATAAGAATGGTGATAAAGGACATCCTTGTCTGCTTCCTGTTCTCAAGGGGAATGCTTTCAGACTCTCTCCATTTAAGATGATATTGGCTGTTGGCTTTGTATGAATGCCCTTTATTATGTTGAGAAATTTCCCTTCTGTTCTTATTTTGCTAAGAGTTCTTAACATGAATGGGTGTTGGACTTTGTCAAAGGCCTTTTTTGTATCGATTGATAGGATCCTATGGTTCTTATCTTTTGTTTTATTTATGTGATGGATTACATTGATTGTTGTTCTGTTGTTAAACCATCCCTGCATACCTGATATGAATCCCACTTGGTCATGATGATTTTTTTTTTATATATAGTTGAATTCTATTGGCTAGAATTTTGTTGAGGATTTTTGCATCTATGTTTAAGAGGGATATTGGTCTGTAATTTTCTTTTTCATGGTATCTTTACCTGGTCTTGGTATTAGGGTTATGCTGGCTTTGTAGAATGAGTTTGGGAGTATTCCATCCTTTTCTATGCTCTAAAATACCTTTAGTAGTACTGGTGTTAACTCTTAGAAAGTTTGGTAGAATTCTTCAGTGAAACTGTCAGGCCCAGGGCTTTTTTTGTTGGGAGTTTTTTTTATTACCTCTTTAATCTCTTCTTTTGTTGTAGGTGTATTTGGTTTTTCTACCTCAGTTTGTGTTAGATTAGGTAGGTACTGTGTTTCTGGAAATTTGTGCATTACCTCTAGGTTTTCAAATTTATTGGAGTACGATTTTTCATAGCATTCTAGTATGATTCTTTTAATTTCAGTTGGGTTTGTTGTGATATCATGCATCTCATTTCTTATTCGGGTTATTTGTTTCCTTTCTGTTTTTCTTTTGTCAGTTTGGCCAGTGGTTTATCTATTTTGTTGATCTGTTCAAAGAACCAGCTTTTGGTCTTGTTCATTCTTTCAATTGTTTTTCTCTTCTCTGTTTCATTTGTTTCTGCTCAAATTTTTATTATATTCTTTCTTCTGGTACCCGAGGGCTTCTTTTGCTGCTCTCTTTCTATTTGTTCAAGTTGTAGGGTTAATGTTTTGAGTTTGGCCCTTTCTTCTTTTTCGATGTGTGCATTTATTGCTATAAATTGATCTCTGAACTCTCCTTTAGCTGTGTTACAAAGGTTCTGGTAGAATGTGTTTTCATTCCCATTTGATTCTGTGAATTTCTTTATTCCATCCTTAATTTCTTCTATAACCCAGTAGTTTTTGACAAGGTGTTGTTTGGTTTCCATGTATTTGATTTTTTTCCCTTGCTTTTTCTGTTATTGATTTCTACTTTTATGGTTTTATGGTCAGAAAAGATGCTTTGGATTCTGTTAAGGCTTGCTTCGTGGCCTAATATGTGGTCTATTCTGGAGAATGTTCCATGTGCTTTGGAAAAGAAAGTATACTTGGCTGCTGTTGGGTGGAGTATTCTGTATATGTCTATGACATCAAATTGGTTGATTGTGGCACTTAGATATTCCGTGTCTTTATTGAGCTTCTTTCTGGACGTTATGTCCTTCACCGAAAGTGGTGTGTTGAAGTCTCCTACTATTATTGTGGAGCTGTCTATTTCTCTTTTCAATGCTATTAGAGTTTGTTTTATGAATTTTGGAGCCCTGTCATCGAATGTGTAAATATTTATTCTGGTTATGTCCTTCTGGTGTATTGACCCTTTAATCCTTATATAGTGTCCTTCTTTATCCTTTGTGGTGGATTTTGTCAGAGATTAATATTGCCACTCCTGCTCTTTTTTGATTGTTGTTTGCTTGATATATTTTTTTTTCCATGCTTTGAGTTTTAGTTTGTTTGTATTTTTGAGTCTAATGTGTGTCTCTTTTAGGCAGCATAGAGACAGATTGTGTTCTTTTATCCATTCTGCTACTCTATGTCTCTTTATTGGTGCACTGCTCCATTTACATTCAATGTAATTGATAGGTATGAGTTTAGTGCTGTCATTTTGATGTATTTTTTTTGTAGTGTTGACAGTTTCTTTGTTCCACTTAATTTTCTGTGCTGACTCACTTTTCTATCTGTATTTTCATCTTTTTCACTGTTGTTGATTTTTTAATTTGCTGAGTCTTTATGTTTTTCTTCTTTTTTATTTTGATTTGTAAGTTTCCTTTGTGGTTACCTTAAAACTTACCTCTATTTTTGTAAATATAAACCAATATTTTATTTCTTGATATTGCCTTAACTTCCTCTCCATATGAAAGTTCTATGACTATACTCTTTAGTCCCTCTTTTTTGTTTCAATATTGCATCTTTTACATATTGATGTCTCTGTTTCCCTATTTTCACTGTTTTTAGCTTTGACTTATTTTTGTGACTTCCCTATCTGGATTGATATCTGGTTGTTCTGTCCTATTTTCTAGTCTTGGGTTGTTATCTGATATTGCTGATTCTCTAGCCTGAGGACTCTTTTCAGTATTTCTTGTAATTTGGGTTTGGTTTTTACGAATGCCCTAAAGTTCTATTTGTCTGGAAGTGCCCTAAATTTGCCTTTATATTTGACAGGCAGTTTTGCTAGATATATAATTCGTGGCTGGCAATTTTTTTCCTTCAAGGCTTTATATATGTCATCCCATTGCCTTCTCGCCTGCATGGTTTCTGCTGAGTAGTCAGAGCTTAGTCTTATTGATTCTCCTTTGTAGGTGACGTTTTGTTTATCCTAGCTGCTCTTAAAATTCTTTTTTTTTTTTTGTTTTGGCAAGTTTGATTATAATATGTCTTGGTGACTCTTATTTTGGGATCTACCCTGGGTGGGGCTCGATGAGCTTCTTGGATAGATATCTTCTTGTCTTTCATGATGTCAGGGAAATTTTCTGCCAGCAAATCTTTAACAATTCTCTCTGTATTTTCTGTTATAACCCCCCCTGTTCTGGTACTCCAATCACTCATAGGTTATTCCTCTTGATACGGTCCCCACATAATTCTTAGGGTTTCTTCATTTTTTTAAATTCTTTTATCTGATATTTCCTCAAATAAATTGGTGTCAAGTGCTTTTTCTTCAATCTCATTAATTCTGTCTTCCTCATTTCTGCTCCCATGACTTCCTATTGAGTTGTTTGATTCTGAAATTTATTGTTAATCTTTTAGATTTCTATTTGCTGTCTCTCTATGATTCTAGTAGCCTGTTAAATTTGTCATTCTGCTCTTGTATAATCTTCCTAAATTTCTCTATTGCTTTGTGTGTTCTTTGGCTTGGTCTGAGTGTTGCATGATCTCTTTCCTGATATCTTGAAGAGTTCTATATATTAATCTTTTGATTTCTACCTCTGGTAATTCCAAGACCATCTCTTCCTTCAGGAGGTTTCCTGGTTCTTTGTTTTGCTCACTTGTTGAAGCCATCATGGTCTGCCTCTTTATGTGATTTGATATTGACTGTTGTCTCCAAGCCATCAATAAGTTATTACTATATTTATGTTTGCTTACTATGTCCTAGCTTCTTGTTTTGTTTTGTTTTGACATGCCAAAATAGGCTGGGCATATGAGATACTTTGGCCATTGGCATCTTTGAAGCTCTCACGTCCTGTCACAGGTGGTTAGAGCTGCTAGTAGGTGTGTGACCGTGGGTGTCCGTTTACTTTTCTTGTGTGGATTCAGCTCAGGCATACAGGCTGTTGCTCATTGAGTGTGTGGTGCAGGCTCTCACCTACAGTCCTAGATGAGCAGGGCTACATAGGGGTGATTGGAATAGGCACAGGTATCTGGCTGCAGTAGAGGGTTATGTTCTGAGCAAGGTAGAGACTGATAGCTGCCCCTGAGGGTCTAGGTGGAAGGCATGTCCCTGTCCCCTAGAGTGCATAGGTGAGTGGATTTTGCAAGCAGACTTTGGTCATCTGGTGCTGTTGGCCATAAGGACTGGGAGGCACCACTTTTTCTTGGACCCCTGTCATGAGTGTCTAGGTGGAATGGATGAAGTCGCCAGTCCTCAGGCCCCTTATGTGGGTGGGTGAGGACCCTGCTTAATGGGCAGGGCAGTGTCAAATGTCACAAATCTGTTACTCCCCCTTAACTACTGCAGTTGAAAGTAGGCTTCTGGTATATACCCTGTTGTTCTATGCTAATGAGGGCCTACGCTGCTGAATGGGCCCACAGAGGTCTAGGCAGGGGTGAAAGGCCTTCAAAGTCCATGGACCCCTTATGCCGGTGCCTAGGCAAAGGGACAGTGCCTGCCTTGAGTTCCCAGCTTACAGGCCATGGTGAATTTTCAAAACTGTGAGATTGGTTTGGGCATGGTTAATCCTGAGCTGCCAGCTTAGGGGAGCTGGTGATTTCTTTTTTTGGTTGTTCATTTGTTTGTTTGTTCCCTCCCTAAAGCTAGGAGACTGGTGGTCCCACTTCTGGACTAAGGAGTGCGGCAACCTCTGAATACTGCCGGATCAGCACTGGAGCAGAGCAGGGATGGAGCAGGTGAAGGGAAGAGAGTCACTGCTCCATTACAGAAGTCCCAAGGGGGAAATGCTTATTTTGATCCCTGGTGGTAGGTTAGAGTTTTGCACTTTACTTTTGCAGATCCAGCAGCACATCCCCCTGGCTACGGAGACTTGTGCACACTCTCCATCGCTCAGTTTCACCCGATGTGTTAAAATACATCCTGAATGCTACTGCTTAGCTCAGTCTGTGTGCACCAAATGATCCAGCCTGCTGGATGACAGCTAGGTCAGGTCTGGTACTTCTTTGCTGCTTCTGAACTGTCTCTCCCTCCCCCAGTGCTCAATCCGACTCCTCAACTTTGTTGTTGATGTTCAGGGCTCCTAGATTGTCACATATAATTGATTAACAATACAATTGACTGTTTTTTTTGGGTCTCTGTTGTAAGAGGGACCACAGGAAGCATCTAACTATTCTGTCATCTTGGCCCCACCTCAGTAACATCTTTCTTAAGAAGCCCTGGTGGCACAATGATTAAGTGTTCAGCTGCTTACTGAAAGGTTGGCAATTAGAACTTACCCAGAGGCTCCATGAGAGAAAGACCTGGTAATGTGTTCCTATAAAGATTAGAGCTTAGAAAACCCTATGGGGAAATTCTACTCTGTCATATGGAGTCACTATAAGTCAAAAAATCAACTCAATACACCTAACAACAACATCATTCTTAACCAAAGCCAGCCTGAAGTTTTTTATTTTCAGTGTTCTATGTTTCTGGATATTTTTGGAGGACCCCCTTCACAAAATCTCTTTAACTTTTGTCATCAGGCCAATAATATGCCCTTGGCCTTTATAAGCTCTAACACTGATTAATGTACACTTACCATTGAGATTTGTAAAATTAGCTTGAACCTCATCCCACGTACATGGGAACTTGGTGTTATTCCTAATATCCTCAAAGACTCTGGTGGAGATGATTGTCTTATATTTTTCTATTCAATTTTTTATTCTTTGGAATGAACAATAGATATAATCACTTAATTCTTCTCAAAAGTATTATTCACATAAGAAATTTGTGTATATTGCAAAATATACTAAACGCTTAAGGTAATGGAATTTACAGCATTGCATCATATTACATAAGGGTAAATACTGAACATTAAACACTCTCTTTCACAAAGCCCCTTATGTCCTGTTGCCAATGAGCGTCTGTACATCTCTGCATCTATTTCCAAAAATTCCTCCCTTCTACAACTATTACACCTTAACTCGGTTTTCCTTAACTTTCACTCTAGTATAAGATAGTTTTCTAATTAATACTCTGCCCTTTTCCTGTCTTGCATCTATGATTTTAATTATGCCACCTCCCGCAGAAGGTGGCTGTATCAAAATTCAGTGTTGAATTTAAATAATATTTTGACCTCTATTGCATATTTAGGAGTCTAGCCCTGGTGGCACGGTGGTTAAGAACTTGGCTGTTAACCAAAAGGTCAGCAATTCTAATCAATCAACTGTTCCTCAGAAACCCTGTGACCCAGTTCTACTCTGTCCTATAGGGTCACTATGAGTCAGGATTGACTGGATGGCAAAGTGCTTCGTGTGGTTTAATGATGCAAATAGTTACACTCTCAGCTATTAGCAGAAAGGTTGGTGATTCGAACTCACCAAGTGGCTCTGCAGGAGAAAAACTTGTAGATCTGCTTCCGTAAAGGTTACAGCCAAGAAAACCCTATGGGGAAGTTCTACTCTTTCACATAGGGTCATTATGAGTAGGAATCAACTTGACAGCACTCAATAACAACAAATACATATTTAAATAGATTCTTATATACAAAATTTTATACTTAGGCTAGTATCTTCTTTTGCCTTAATCCTGTTTCCTGATTTCTCACTTCTGCAAAAAGAAGTAGTTTGTCAAAAGCTTTCCCATTCCATAATTTCCAGGTGCCAGAAATATTTACCCCTCTTCCAGTGGTGGGGCCAGTAGGATGAAGATGGCACCAGTAAATCCATTAATATAAAAACCCTGTATTAATATCTATCGTCTATATATCAATACTCCAAAAAACAAACCCACTGCCAATGAGTTAATTCCGACTCATAGCAAACCCATAGGGTTTCCCAGGCTATAAATCTCTATGGAAGCAGACTGCCACATCTTTTTCCTGTGGAGCACTGGTGATTTTGAACCAGTTACCTTTCGGTTAATAGTCAATCGCTTTAACCACTGCACCACCAGGGATCCTTTATATATCAATACTATATATATATATATAATACTATATATCAAAAGGAAAAGAGCATAGGTTTTAAATTAGGTGAATCAGAATTAAATCATAACTCTCTCATTTGCAATCTTGGTCATGTTACTTAACTTCTATGTATTTCTATTTATGCATATGCCAAATGGGGATTGTGATACTGGATTACAGAATTTTTAGGAACATTAAATAAATAACTTATGTAAAGTACCTTAACAAATTTCTAATACAAAGTAGATACTTAACAGATTTTGATTTTTTGTCACCTTAAGAAAATATTGTGTTATGGAGAAAGAATTGTGGAAGAAAGCGATTTTCTTTCCTGGACACAATTATTTTGTTATTTATTTTAGAAAATTTCAAACATATACAAAGTAAACAGAAGAGTATAATGAAACCCTGTATCCATTACACAGCTTCAACAATTATCAACATTTTGCCATTCTTGTTTTATCTCTACTGGCCTCTACTCACTTCCCAGCCACCATGTGATGATGATGGTGGTGGTGGTGATAGTAGATAAATAGATGTGTGTGTGTACACAGATCTCTTTTGCTATCTCTCTATTTATCTATCTATCCATCTACCCATCCATCCATCCATATATTTATCCACACATTTAAAAAAAAAAAAAAAAAAACCATTGCTGTCGAGTCAATTCCGACTCATAGCAACCTTATAGAACAGAGTAGAACTGCCCCATAGGGTTTCCGAGGAGCACCTGGTGGATTTGAACTGCCAACATTCGGTTAGCAGCCATAGCTCTTAACCACTACGCCACCAGGGTTTCCTATCCACACATATATGTCTGCTATTGTGATAGCTTGAAGGTGAGAAGTCACAAACTAGAATCTGGCTCTAATTTTTTTTTGCATGTTTTTATTGTATTTTAGATGAGGGTTTATAGATCTAATTAGTTTCTCTTTAAATAATTAATACACATATTGTTTTGTGAGATTGGTAGCCACCCCCATGACATCTCAACACCCTCCCCTTCTCCACTTGTGGCTTCATAGAATGAATTGGGATGTATCACTTTCATGTCTATGTTCTGAAATAGTTTGAGTAGTACTGGTGTAAGCTCTTCTCTGAATGTTTGGTAGAATTCCCCAATGAAGCCATCTGGGCTAGGGCTTTTGTTGTTGTTGTTGGAATTTTTTTAAATTAGCTTTTCAACCTCTTCTCTTGTAATGGGTCTGTTAAGATTTTCAGCTTCAGTTTGTGTTAGTTTGGATAGGTAGACCGTTTCTAGAAATTTGTCTATTTTCTCTAGGTTTTCCAATTTGTTGGAGTGTACTTTTTCATAGTACTCTGTTATGATCTTTTTATTTCGGTTGGGTCTGTTGTAATGACCCCCATTTCATTTCTTATTTGGGTTATTTGTGTCCTTTCCTGTTTTTCTTTTGTCAGTTTGGCCAATGGTTTGTCAATTTTGTTGATCCTTTTAAAGAACAAACTTTTGGTTTTGTTAGTTTTTTCGATTGTTTTTCTATTCTTTATTTCATTTATTTCTGCTCTGATTTTTATTATTTCCTTTCTTCTGATGGCTGTGGGCTTCTTTTGATGTTCTTTTTCTATTTGTTGGAGTTGTGTAGCTAATGTTTTGATTTTGTCCCTTTCTTCTTTTTTGATGTGTGCATCTATTGCTATAAATTGTCCTCTGATCACTGCTTTTGCTGTGTCCCAAAGGTTTTAGTACAATGTTTTTATATTGTTTGATTCTAGGAATTTTTTGATTCCATCTCTGATTTCTTCTATCACCCAGTGGTTTTAAGCAGAACGTTATTCAGTTTCCATGTATTTGATTTTTTTTCCTTACTCTTCCCGTTGTTAATTTCTACTTTGATGGCATTATAATCAGAGAAGATAACTTTGTATTATGTCAGTGTTTTGTATTTTGTTGAGGGTTGCTTTGTGGCCTAAGATGTGGTCTATTCCAGAAAACGTTCCAGTGCATTGGATAAGAATGTGTAGTTTCCCGCTGCTGGGTGGAATGTTCTATATATGTCTATGAGGTCAAGTTGGATGATTGTGGCCTTTAGATCTGTATTTTTGTTGAATTTCTTTCTAGATGTTCTGTCCTTTACTGAGAATGTTGTATTGAAATCTCCTACTGTTATTATTAAACTGTCAATTTCTATTTTCAGCACTGTCAGAGTTTGTTTTATGTATTTTGGAGCCCTGTCATTGGGTGTGTAGATATTTATTATGGTTATATCTTCATGGTCGATTGTCCCTTTTATCCTTATAGAATGTCCTTCTTTGCCTTTTATGGTAGATTTTGTTTTAGAGTCTATTTTATCTGACATTAGTATTTCCACTCCTGATCTTTTTTTGCTGTTTACTTGATATATTTTTCCATCATTTGATTATTAATATATTTATGTCTTTGTTTCTAAGGTATGTCTCTTGTGGACAGCATATTGATGGGTCCTGTTTTCTTCTCCATTCTGTTACTCTCTGTCCTTTATAGTGCATTTAAGCCATATATGTTCAGTGTGCTTATTGATAGGTGTGAGTTTATTGCTGTCATTCTGTAGTGCTTTTTTTTGTGGTGCTGACATTGTCTTTGTTCCTCTTACTCTTCTGTGCTGAATTCCTTTTGTTTGTGGATTTTTTTTTCATTTCTTTCCTTTTTGAAGATTTTGTTTACTGAGACTTTATGTTTTTCGTCTTTATTTTGATGAGTAGGTTTAACTTTCTTTGTGGTTATCTTGAAATTTACCACTATTTTCCTAAGTTTTAACAAGTGTTTTTTTGCTTGATATCAGCTTGACTTTGTCTCCATTTGAAAGTTCTATACTTATATTATTTATTCCCTCTTTTATTGTTCTGACGTTGTTATCATTTACAGATTGGCCTCTCTGGTTCCCTGCTGTAAATTTTTTAGTTTTGTTTTATCCTTGAGAGTTCATTACCTAATTTGGTATCTGGATGATTTGGTCTCATGTCCTAGATTCAGGCTGTTGTCTGATGTTGTTGGTTCTCCAGCTGAAGGATTCCCTTTAATAATTCTTTTAAGTTTGGTTTGTTTTTTACATATTCCTTTAATTTCTGCTTATCTGGAAATATCCTAATTTTGCCATCATAACAAGTGAAAGTTTTGCAGGGTATATTATTCTTGGTTGGCAAGTTTTTTCTTTAAGGTTTTATATATTTCATTCCATTGCCTTCTTTCCTGCATTGTCTCTGTCGAGTAATCAGAGCTTAGTCTTATTGTTTCCCCTCTGTATGTGACTTTTTATTTTTCTCTAGCTGCTTTCAGGATTCTTTCTCTGTCTTTGGTTTTAGCGAGTGTGATCAGAGTTCCAGAACAGGTGGAGAAAAAGGAAAACACAGAGAGGATCATTGAAGATTTAGTGACAGAAAACTTTCCTAATATCATGAAGGACAAGAAGTTGACCATCCAAAAAGCTCGAAGAACTTCATGTAGGATAGACTGTACCTGTTCTGGAACTCTGATCACATGTAACTTTTTGCTTTTGATTTGTCCCACATCATTCTCTGGGTTTTTTCATTTTTTTTTTTTTTTTTCTTTTCTCTAATTTTTCCTTAAACAAAGTGGTATCCATGGATTTGTCTTCAATTTTGCTGAGGCTGTCTTTCATTATTTCAAATTTGTTCCTAAAACCTTCTGTGGCACTGTCCTGTGGGGATATGTGCCATTGAAATATGGCTACACCAGCGACAACTTCAGCCCCTCAAAGGCCCATATGCCACGCACAGCATGTTGAGACTTGTCAGCAACATGTTGAGACTTGTCACGACTTGTTTTTCCAAAACCTATTGTCCCGTTACTGATTGGCTTGTTTACCTGAAGTCCATTCTCCCTTGCCCGAAACTTATTGTTATTCACCCAAAGCCCATTGTTCTGTGATTTGCTTCACTACTTGCTGTATTGACTATAAATAAACTCCTGGGACTGAAGCTGGGGTTGACTCCTCTGAGTGACCCTCCTTGGCCCCACTTCTCTGTAAGAGTTGTGCAGTTGGTTACCATCGCCATCGCCATTCCGACACTGTCCATTTGTGAAATCTTGTTTTTTATCTTTTGGATTTCAATTGATGTTTTTCTATGATTTCTGGTTGTTTGTTTTCTTTGACATTTGGTTCCTGTATTATTTTCTTGCACTCTTCCATTGTTTTGTCTGTATTTTCCATGATTTTTTTGGTATTTTCTATGATTTTATCTATCGTTTCCTTATTTTTGTCTGCGTTTTCCTTCATATCTTGAGAGCCCTGAATATTAAAGTTTTGAATTCCCTATCAGGTAGTTCCAGTACCTTTTCTTCTACCAGAAGGTCATCTAGTGTTTTATTTTGGATGTTTTCTGGAACTATCTTGTCCTGTTTTTTTTAATATGCTTTGATATTGTCTGCTGTTTTTGAGACATTCAGGAATTACTTTCTTTGTTTATTGATTATAGATTTGTTTCTTTCATCTTACTTTTTTTGTTTTATTTGGTTATGTTTGGACAGGCAGGCTGGGTGTTCTTTGTTGTTTGCTCATCTGTGGGCACAATACTTCCCACTGCCTTGTCCAGGTGGGCAGGGATGGGCATTCAGCTATAGTGCAGAGGGCAGGTCCATCAGATGGGGAGGGATAGGAATGGTTCTTTTGTGGTACGTACTGGTGGTCCACACCTGTGCCACTTGGAGATGTGGTTCTCAGCGTGTGGTGCAGTTACGCAGAAGGGAAGGGGAGGATGTTATTTGTGGAGCTAAATGGCTTTCAGAAAGAACAGAGAGAAGAGAGAGAAACAGAAGCCAAAAAAAAAAAAAAAAAAACAATGACAACAACAAAAAAATGCCCCAAGGGAGCCCACCGGCATATGGGGAGTACTGGTGGCTCCCTAGCCGAATGCTGTGTCACAACCTGTCAAAAAGTGGCAGAGACAGCACATGTGGCCAGGTGGTTGGGAGAAAGGAAAGGAAGGAAGGAAGAGACAGACAAAACCTGAGAAAGAAAGAAAAAAATTGCCCTGAGGTAGCCCACTGGCTTGGTGATGTGGATTGTGGAAGCTATATGCTGGCAGTTCCCCAGCTGAGTGATGTGGCATGGCCCATCACAAAACAATGGAGATGGAACACACAGCCAGGTGTTTGGAAGAAATGAAAGGAAGGTAGAGACAGACAAGAAATCGAGAAAGAAAAAAAATTCCCAAGAGATCACCCTGGCATGGTGGTGTGGACTCGGGAAGCTGAGTGTTGGCAGTTCCTCCGCCAAGTGGTGCGGCACAGCCCATCAAAAAACAGTGGAGATAGCACCTGGAGAAAGGAAAGGAAGAGGAAGGAAGGTAGGGAGAGTCAGGAAACCGAGAGAAAAAAAATGCCCTGAGGGTGCCCACTGACGTGGCAGCGGGGCTGGGGGAAATGGCTCCCCGGCCAAGTGGGGTAGAATAGCCCATTGAAAAGCAGTGGCAATGTCACCAGCTGCTCTGTCTCCTGCTGGGAGCTCCTTTAAGTTGCCTTCCCATACTCTCTGTCCGCCATTCTTGGTGACTAAGGTGTTCAACGTGGTGTGTCCTTGCCACATTAGCTCATAGGGGACCTCCACTCTGTAGCTTCCTCATTTTCTGTTCTCTGTCAGTTTCATACTCCATTTGGTGCTTGGTTGAGTTTTTTATTCTTTCGTTTGACACTTAAGTTTCCAGGGTTGACAATTGGAACTGTTTTACTTAGTTTTTCAGGTCTTTGCTATAGAAGGATGGCTTGGTGCTTTTGTTTATAGTGCCATGTTGGCTCTGCCTCCATGGCTGTAATTTTATGTGCAATATACCAGCAAATAACTTTGAGAAATGCAAAGAAAAATACATAAATTTGGTAATTGAAAACCAAACAAATATACCCCCTTCCCTCCCAAATTAGCAAATATTATTTTGTTGATCTTTGTAGAACAGATTCAATGGGATGGATAAGGAAATAGAAGTCTGGAGAGGGGGATCCTAGCCCCAGATTTGCTAAAGCTGATCTATACAATGTTAAGTACGTGATGTCAATTTACAGAATGCAGTTCTTCCATCTTTAAATTAATGTGATTAGACTAGATTTTTTTTCAGGCTAACTCTGCTTTAAAAGTTCTCTGAGGGTTTCCTATATTAATGAATTTACTGGTGCCACCTTCACCCTACTGACCCCACCACTAGAGGAGGGGCAGATATTTCTGACATTAACATGTATAAAAGTCAACAATATATCATTATATCAAAAATATTATATATCATTGTGTACAAAATGAACATAATCTAGAGGAAAAAAAACACAAGGGTTTTCATAGTTGAGCTGGAGTTATAGCACAACATTTGAGTATACATAGATCTTTCCACATTTAGAACTAGTTTACAAGGTAATTTGAACCACTTAATTTTAAGTATAAAAGTTTTTGCATTCTCAATTTTAAACAATAACAGACATAAGCACATGAAGCTTATATAAATTAGAAACATATGTCAAATGACAACAAAATGCAGATCAAAACGTACTCATTAAATGGTATATATAGTAGTACTATATATGAACCCCTGCATAATTTTTATGAGAGGAAAATCAGTATTACAATCAAATATAAAGTACTGTGTTTAGGTAATTTTCATTAGTTTTTAAATTACAAAACCTTAGTCCTATATCCGTGTACCTAGGCATAGGATTAAATTAGACGCAAACGTATGTGCTGTGACTATAGCAAAAAGAGATTATTTCCCACAATTCCATTAAAATGGGAAAACTATAATCAGACATCATCTAGGAAAAAATGAAAAAGCTAAGCTTCTATAACTAATTGCAGGGCAGTGGAGCTTCCTTTAGAATTTACTAATATAAGTCTTGTTCTATCTCTTACCTGAGCCACTGGGTGGTGCAAACTTTAAAGCACTCCCCTGCTAACTGAAAGGTTGGAGGTTCGAGTCCACCCGGAGATGCCTTGAAGAAGGGCCTGGAGATCTACTTCTGAAAAATCAGGTATTTAAATCCCTATGGAGCACAGTTCTACTCTGCAACACATGGTGTTGCCATGAGTCAGAATCAACTCTAGAGCAAATTGTTGCTATCCCTTACCAGTTTAGATAAACTTAGAGAAATCACTTCATCTTTCTGGGCCTCATTCCCATCTTAAAAATGAAAAAAACAATATCTACCTCAAAAGTTTGTTGTAAATATTTAACTAGATAATTTATTTTTTTTAAAAGAAAGTCTGCATTACTGAAGAAACCTAGTTGTAATTAATAGAAAGCCGATTCAAATTGGCTTAAAAACTAAATAAAATTTATAATTTCACACAACTGGAAAGTACAAGACTGCAACACTATTCAGGCTGATACAAGTTCAATTGATATAATCAGAAATCTGTCTTTTTTATTACTATTTTACTTTTGTTTTCTGTTTTGGCTTTATTCTCTGTCAGTCTTTCTCCGTGTTCAGGTGGCAGAGTGAGATGTCCACAAACAGCTCCAGGTTTACATCATTTTTATAGCTAAAAATCCTCATGAAAATAAAATACTGTTTTCCCAATAATTTCAGCAGATTCCTCATGCTAACTTTCTTGGCTGAGGTAGAGCTATTTGCCAATTACTGACTCATGTGATTGGTTGGGCAGATTAAACACATGGGTTGAGAACTGGAGGGAGATGTATGGTGGTAATGAGAATGTACCTTGCAGATTTCCTACTACAGGGTGTGTAATTAATCAAGGGCCTCAGTTGCCAGGCTTTGAAATCCATAGCTAAATTTGCTTGGAGGCAATAAATCTCATGAGCTGTTCCCAGTCGGTAACTGATTGTGGGGGGATGCCAAGACAAAGCGGTTCCTATGAGGGTCATGACTCCCGGGTTGGGTGTTGGCCAGCATTGATTGGTGCATGGATTCCTCCACAGCTGTGTTGTACCTTCCTTAGACTACTTGCTAGACGAGGACACTTCCAAACAACATTCTCTCCCTCTCTTCTTAACTCGGTATTCAGATTTGCACAGCAGTCTGATGACTTGTTCAGTCATTCCTGGCTCCTTCCTGATTTCCTTTCATACAGGCATTTTTCCTAATAAAATTCCGGTACATTTAATTCTATTTAAGTATCTACTTCTCAGAGAACACAGACTTACACAAATGATTAAAGAATGGAAAAAAGCAGGGTTCCATTTCTAGTAGCATAGGTTCTGGAAAGGCAAAAACATTTGACATCCACTACAGTGGTATCCTAACTGGTAAAATACACAATAATAGGAATTCTTGTTTTTGAAAGTTTTTCTCTATATATTTCTATAAGAGGAACCCAGTGTAAAATTATAATTATGATCAGCAGTATGTGGAAGTCTATATTTAAGTCTATATTTAAAATACATATTTTTGGTATTTTTTATGTATATATGTATATATATAAAATGCAAACCAGTTGCCATCAAGTTGATTCCGACTCATGGCAACCCCATGTGTTCCAGAGTAGAACGGCACGCCGTAGTGCTTTCAAGTCTGTGAACTTTCGGAATTAGATTACCAGGCTTTTCTTCTGAGGGGTCTCTGGGTGAGTTTGAACCGCCAGTCTTTCAGTTAGTAGTCATGCAGTTAACCATTCGCACCACCCAGGGACTACATATATATCTATATCTATATACACACACATACAGTTTCTATATTATACATTATATATAATTTAATGTAATATAATATATAACTTTATACCCAGATATAATATCTATATAATATAATGTAGTATAATATATTATAATATATAACTTGTATTTTAATAATCTTTATAGCATTATTGCTCATTAAAGGAGACTTGGTAGTGCAGCGGTTAAGGGCTTGGCGGCTAACTGAAAGGTCGGCAGTTTGAACCCACCAGGTGCACTAAGGGAGAAAGATGTGGCTCTCTGCTTCTGTGAAGATTACAGGTTTGGCCACCCTATGGGAAGTTCTACTCTGTCCTATAGGGTTGCTATGAGTCAGAATCAACTCAATGGCAATGGAATTGTCCATTAGAAATAATTTAATTAGCATTCAATGATATTTTATTTCATCACTGAATAGCTACCATGACTCCATCTCTGAATGCATCTAATGTTATTGTAAAAACCTTTAGGGATCACTGAGCACAGTGGCTCTCAAAACAGAGAGTACATCTAAACTATGCTAGAATATTTCAGAGGGCAGATCATATCTAGACCTACTGAGTCAAATCTCATCAGACAGAACGTGGCCATGCATATTTTTAAATTTTTTTCCTATGCAATTTTAGTACATAATCAAGGGCAAGAGCTTTTGACCCAGTGAACATCTTCATTTTCTAGGTGAAGAAACTAAGCTTCTTAGGGTCAGAATTCTCTGTTTCAGATGTTTGATGGGTCAGAGCTTTAAAGTGACTTGTCCAAGGACATATATCTATGAAGTGATTTAATTAGACCTAAAAATCTGTTATCTCCTGTCACCCTATCTAATGTTCTTTCCTTATCTAAATCGTGTACATGGCCTCTTGGCTTCCATCTCTTCTTCGTTTCCTCTTACTACTTGCTCCCTACTCTCCTGCAGCACTGGTCTGCTTTATGTTTTGGGTGTACGTAATGTAAATCTCTCTCCCCTTAGAACTTCTGATGCTGCTGTTTTCTACTCTCTAGAACACACTTCATCCCTCTCTTTTTACAAAATGAATAAATGAACTTAATAATACTGACTTTCTCAAACTCCAGTTACTTTTGTTATTATTGACAGCAAAATTTGTCCTAACTACAAAACTTCTTTATGAGCAAAATCATTATAACTACAAAAGAACATATGTTTTACTTCCCAGCTTTCCCTACTGCATCTCCCTCACTCCCTAAGGAATTAGAACTAGATCAGATGCTTGTCAATCTCAGAGGACACATTTCAAAGATTCTAAAATATGGAGAAGTCACATGTATTTAACAGTTGAGTACACATGTACATATAAGTTTTGCTGTTGTACATTTTTTACTGTTTCCTTTTTTCTTCTATTTTTTTTCCATCTCCTCAAAGACTAAAGCGGAGTGACTGATTTAGATCAGTGCTACTCAAAATACGGTCCCTGGACAGCATCAACACTACCTGAGAGATTGTTAGAAGTGCAGAATTTTGGGTCTTATCCTTGACTTACTCAATTGGAATCTCTGAGGTTGGGAAGGAGGACTCTGTGTTTAATCGGCTCTCCAGGTGATCATTATGCACACCCAAATTTGAGAAGCATCGGATTAGATTGTATTGGCTTAAAGATACCTGACTTAAGCAACAGAACCTGAAGGTGGCAGCCTTAAAACAATTTGTAACAACTTGGCTGAGCCTGAACTTGGGTTGTGGTATGCGTTCTCTTGTAGTTATGAAATGCTCTCCTTGTCCTTTCTTTTCCCTGAATACAGCTCCTTTATTTACCTTTGACTTTCAGAAGTCCTTCACCACACAAAGGCATTTTAAAAAAGTATTTGTGGTATTGACTTCTTTTTCCTCACCAGTCTAATCAAACTATATTTTCTTAAATATTTGATGTGATGCATGATTAAAAGATTTTCATAGTAGGTATCATTGAGGCTTAATCTTCCTAAGGTGTGGAGTGAGGAGTGGAGGAAAATTTCCTTTGAAAATGAACATCTTCTTAATCCAAAAATCTCTAATTAATGGAGCACATAAAAGAGTTTCGAGAAAATGGAGCTAATAACAGAGTGGTTTTGGACATGTTGCTTAATATCACTGAGCCCTATTTAAGTATTTGTAAAAAAGTGTTTCAAATATGTATCTGGGACTATTGTTTAAAGATTTAAGATTAAACCTTCAGTTTATCTATTGAAATCACATTCTTCCCTGAACCCACTGAAACAACTGAAGAAATATACCCCCAAACAAGCTCACTGCCATCCAGTCCATTCCAACTCATAGCGACCCTACAGGACATAGTAGAGCTGCCCCATAGGGTTTGCAAGGCTGTAAATCTTTATGGAAGCAGATTGCCACACCTTCCTCACACGGAGTGGCTGGTGGATTCGAACTGCTGAACTTTTGGTTAGCAGCCAAGCACTTTAACCACTGCACCACCAGGGCTCCTTGAAGAAATATACACATACAGAAAAATTCTGAAACATTTTTGAAAAACAGAGAAAGGTATGTTCAATAGATGAAATATTTTGAGACATTTCTTTAAGATATAAGGGATGGAATTGAACTGAGGAAAGTATCTACCACCTGTTATTAAATATATGCAAATGATGCTCACTCACCTTACAGTAATGTGAAAGGATTTCACAATCAACCAGTGAAACAGAAAAAAAGGGTGGCCTGGAATTAAATAAGGGAGCCATTGTGAGACATTTCCATTCTCCTTCTCGTTGTCATTGCCATTATCTCTCTCTCTCTGATTTGTGTTTAGGAAAAGGAAATAATCTGCAACCAAAATAGATATATTTCAGACTAAGTATATATTTTTAATATAAAAGAAAAGAAAAACTCAATGGAAGCAATGAGCAAGAAACTAGGATACTTTAGAAAACTGAATCAATGAATTAGATCAGCTCAATACTTCTCCCAAAACTTAAGATAATTAAGAAAAAAATGGAGATGATAACAAAAAGTCAAATATGTAAAAGATCAATTCAGGAATCCAAAAAAATTTATGATGAGATATCTAGGAGACAATAGCACATATACAAGAGAAATACTAATCAAAGATATAACAAAAAAATGTAGATCAAAGTGATAATAAAAATAACCTTCGTGAAAAAAGAACTACATGCAAGAGTATTCTGGTGAAATTTTAAAATTTTAGGTAAAAAAAAAAAGAAATCATCCAATAAAGAAGAAAACATACAAACAAATAATTTATTTTTACGAACTAATCACCTAGAAAAGGGAAATATATGATCACATCAGGCTTGTTTTTCACACAAATATTAGAAAATAATAAAGAAAAATGCCTCCAGTTCAGGGGAAAAACATTATTATGAATTATTATTCACTTGGTCAAACTGTCATTTATATGAAAAGGTAATAGAAAGATATTCTAAGATATATTAGGATTCAGGGATTTTACACTCCATGGACTTTTTTTGATAAAAATTTTGGAGAATAGATTTGGTTGTCTAAACTCATGTATGGAGATGAGATGTACCTTAAAAGAAATGGCCACGAGATATATTGTATCCAGTAATACTTGCATTTAATTTATAAATACACGTAGTCAGAATAATTATGAAATCAGATATAAGTATAAAAAAATTTATTGAAAGAGATAAGAAAAAGAACTGACAATAATAATCTCTGTGTAAAATCCAAGGTATCCCATGAACATGTAGAAGATGTAGGCTGAGTAATAAGGGAAGTTAAAAATTTTAAAAACGATAGCCAAAAACTCTCATCTTTAATTGGTTGTATGTGTGCATGTGCATACCCAGATGCACACGTATACACATACCCATCTATACAATTTATTATAATCAGTAGAAAAATATAGTCTATGGATATCTGGTACAGGTACCTGAATAGATGGTGTTGATGCCACCTGGTTTATTGAAGGCTCTAATGGCCCTCACTACTGTCACAGATTGTGGTCACAAGGTTCTTATCTTCTTGTTTCAACTCCAAGTTTGTTTAGTCTGAAGATTCGCTCAGTAACTTCACAATCTCTTGATTTGAATCTTAGCGGTATTGTCAGAACCAACTTGGAGAGTGAAGGGCTCTGTGAGACTGCCCTCTACCTGTAGCTAACTCACTTGTTTCTAAACTACCACTTAATGACCATCAGGTTGATTGTAAAGTTTTCTAGGTTACACTTTGAGAAGCTAGGACCTCTGAGAATTTACCATAACCGTGTTCAAGTATGAACTCTCTCATCTTCCTGCCTTTCAAGGGGAATGGGTGGGGGGTGGGAAGACAAGAACCTCTTATCTGATCTATACCCTCTGCCTTTCTTTCCTCTGTCTCCTCATCACTTCAGACTTCAGGCACTCTTGTAATTGAAAGGGCAATTCCTTTCTCTTTCTGTATGATGGCTGGTGGGGACTTCTCTATCTGTGACATTTAAAACTTTTCTCCCCTTCCTGGGCAATAAACCTTGATGACATTAATAATATTTGAAGAAAAATATTTTAGGGGAAATGCAAAATGCATCAATTCAATATTTTCAAAATATTTCCATTAAATTACTTAAATTGTTCTCAAGCTTATAAATTAAGCCATTCCTCCAAATTCATTTAAACATAGCCACCATATATAAAAAAGGATATCATAAAGTATCCTTTATTAATAGGTTCAAAGAGAAAAAACACACGATTGTCTTGGTATGTGATGAAAGAGCACAAAATAATATTCAATGTATAATAACATATATCTTACATCAGTAGTCATCCTTCACTAGAAAAACAATGGAAACATTCCCATCTAAATCAGAGTAAGAAAAACATATCTGCCATAAGACCAACTCTCTAAAGTTGTTCTAAAAGTGTTCACCAATGCAATTAGATAAGAAAATTAAAAAAATGAGCTTTAAATATTGAAACAGAGGTAGCAATATCTTTATTATTTATTATTTGCAGATAACATGGTTATTATTCCGAATATTAAAAAACAGGAATCGATTGAAAAAATTAAAATTAATAAAATCATTGTTATGGAATTAAAAAGCAAATACACAAAACCAGTAGCTATCCCATATAGAAACAATTACTAGTTAGAAGTTTTAGTAGAAAAATAAGCAATTCTCCATAGAAACAGCAATTATAATAAAGCTAGGGTTAACTTTAACCAGAAAACTATATGATAAATTCTTCAAAAATGTGAGGGACATAAAGGAAGACTTGAATAAATGAGAGTATTTATACATTCCATGTTTTAAGGATGTACTCCATATTCTAACTGTTGTTGTTAGGTGCCGTCAAGTCGGTTCTGACCCGTAGTGACCCTATGTCCTGTACAAGATAAAAAAGGAAGCATAGAGGATGAGGAACTTTTATAGGGGAAATCAGGAAGAGAAGACTTCTTACAGAAAAAAATGCTTGAATTGAAACTTGAAAACTAGTTTCCTACATATAGAGGGTATAAAAGGAATGTCAGAAAGAAGAAACAGCTTATTTAAGGCAAAATTACCTTAAAAACATGATGTTTTCAAAGACTAATAATTAGTTGGTTATATCTGGAACATACAGTATTTGGAAAAAAAAATGTAGGAACTAAGAATTTTGTATTTCTCTTCTGTTGGGAGAGGAGGAAGAGCATGTAAGTAATACCTACCATAAAAATACAATACTGTTCAATTTTCTTATGTTAGTTCTTAGCCATTAGCTAACTATTAAACACTAAGCATGTAATATATTCTGGAACCCTTTGACAAGATAAAATTAAATTAGGCTACATTGTAGAGACAAAACAGAACCAGTTGCCATCGAGTCAATTCCAACTCATAGCGACCCCATGTGTTACACAGTAGAACTATGCTCCATAGGATTTTCAAGACTGAACTTATGGAAGCAGATGACCAGGCCTTTCTTCCGAGGCACCTTTGGGTAGTTTCGAATCTCCAAACTATTGGTTAGTAGTTGAGCACATAACCATTTGTACCATCCAGGGACTCCATACCCTAATTCCAAAAAACCCATTGCTGTCGAGTCAATTGTGACTCATAGTGACCCTATGGGATAGCGTAGAACTGCCCCATAGAGTTTCCAAGGAGCTCCTGGTGGATTTGAACTGCCAACCTTTTGGTTAGCAGCCGTAGCACTTAACCACTACACCACCAGGGTTTACTACCTTGTAATTAGAACCTAGAAGCCCTGGTGGTGCAGTGGTTAAAGCGCTCGGCTGCTAACCACAAAGGTTGGTGGTTCGAGCCCACCAGCCTCTCCACAGGAGAAAGATGTGGCAGTCTGCTTCTGTAAAGATTTACAGCCTTGGAAACACTATGGGGCAGTTCTACTCTGTCCTGTAGGGTCCCTGTGAGTTGGAATGACTTGACTGCATTGGATTTGGGTTTGGATTTGGTAATTAGAACCTATGTGAGGTGCAGAAATCAAGTTGGCCTTTTGTTCTGGGTTCCTGAGAGCTGGACTACACCTGAGACTAATAAACAGGGACTGACCAGACCAAGAGGAACCACCTGGGGACCCAGTGCTGATTAAGCCTCATGAGGTATGATAGAATTTATCGTGGTCACTTGGTGAGGCCGATAAAGCCCTGAGGATCACACGAAGCTTCCTGGTTGGTAAGGGCAAACCATCTGCTCTCAGAAAGGTGATGCATTCCCTTGGGATATGGAAGCTTTGCACTGGGACCCCTCATGAACCTTGTCCTATGCATCCCTTCATTTGTATCCTTTTTGTTATAACAAAGCTATTATCGAAGGTATGGTATTATCTGTGAGCTTTGTGAGTCTTTCCAGTGAATTATAGGACCAAAAGTGGTAGTGAAGACCAGCTAGTCTGAAGTGGAGGGAGTCATGTGAACTCTGGCGCTTACAGCTGCTACCCTGGTACCTGCTGACCTAGCCTCAGGTGGCTAGGGATGAGAGAAAGAAGGACTGTGTGGGCAGCTGAAGTCTGAACTGAACAGAGAAGGGAAGCTGAGATTTCCATACAGGAAGCAGATGGCATGTGGAGTGAGATTTGTTATCCAGCACACAATTTGACTTCACACATATAAAAGTTTATAATCTGATCATACGGATTTATTTCAAGATAGATATAAGTTACACCTTTCCATTTGTAGAACATTTGTAATTTATCTTGTAAGAGCTAATGTTTCCGTTGAAATGTGTATTAATTAAAATTTCACAATTCTATAGTATTTCCAGTGGTGCTTAATAAAATATTTTTACATGATAATATTTTGTATTATTTCTCAGTAACAAAAAGTTGAATGCAATGTTAAAGCTCTTTCCAGAATTACACCCGAGAAATAAGACATTATTAGCCTGTTAAAATAGTATCAAGTGTTAAGCCTCTCAAAAAGTTAATTTAAAAATATTTGCTCTGTATATGCAGCAAAATTCATTTTAAAAGATCTATTTCCTCTACATTTAATAACATAATGAGAGGCAGTTAAAATTACATGGTTAGGTAAATACCAAATGCCTTTAGCAAATGACTAATTCTTACTTGAGTTATTGATATTTAATATTTTTATAAAATAAATTATGTAGAGATTGCTGTAGATGGGGGAGACATTTAATATAATGTAATAAACTCAACTGAATATTTCTGAAATGTCTGAAAATAAAGGCAGAGAAAATCTCAACCATATTGATATGTACGACCACAGACAGGATGCTGCTTATGAATCCATTATACGTGTCCTCAAATCTTTTGAGGAAAATATTAAAATATTTTAGGTTTTTATTGAATGGGTAAATAAGATATTTGTGTTTTTCCCTGTTGAATCAGAAAAAGCAAATGTCACATGAAAAAGTAAACATAGGTAAAGATTTATAATCAAATATGATATGTACAGATATTTACAAAGATTTAATGTATTCATTTTTAAAATCAAAATTCCAATAATGTCTGTGGAATCCTTGATCTGCCTCCATCCCACTTGCTAAAAGTCTGGCATCTCATTATTACTTCCTCCTTTCTCCTTATCAATGTTCTATGCTTTTTTTCCTACATGGAATTCATTTATATTTCCACACTTTTTTGCTATCTAAGAGCAAATACTCAAATAGCAATTCTTTGTCTTCCATTATCTTTCTACTTGCTCCCGAAATCTGAGCAATAAAAACGTTTAAGACTAATTTGGCTGTATTTTCTGTGATCATTTTTTCCAGATTATGATTAATAGGCTATTATGAACACATTAATTATTTCTTCACTTTGATACTGTTCCTCAATGGATATAAAGTCCAGTGTGAATATATTCCCCTTCCCAGAAGATCAAATCCAGGAGAATAAAAAAAATTATAAATTCTAATCTATCCCTTTGGAGGAAAGATTTTCATTGAATTGGCTGATGTTTCTATTTTAGATATAGAATAAAATTTTTCTTTGCATCTATGAGCAGTGTGATTGATGTGCTTTTAAAAACATCCTTAATTCCTAGTATTTTTCCCCTGCAACCTCCCACCTCATTAAAAAATCTATTATTTCAAGAAGTATTGATCATAGAATTTAAAAAAATAATAATAATCCCAAAATAGATCTTTTGTTCAATTAAACTGTAAGTTTCTAGAGTTGTGTTGTTATATTCATTTTTCTAAACCTAGGACCTAAGATAATTCCTGGCATATATTAAGAGGTTACTCCTTATTTGTTGTTAAGTGAATAAAATAAATACTTGAAGAATAGTAATGAAGTCAAACTTACAAAGTATAATGATTCTTGAAATGTTAAAATCTTTGATCTAATCAGAAACTTTCACTCATCCTATCTATTCTGCTCTACACCATTTTTCTTTCCTCCTTTCAATGCTTTTTTTTTCTTTTGCTCATAGCTGCTATCATTGAAATCTGTTTCAAATGCATGCAGATCTATGAAATTTAAAGTCATGTTGCTCAGAGAAGCACATCTACATTTAGTGACTAATTCTAGTGCCTAACAATTTAGATAATAAAGAAATTATTCATTATAGCTATACTAAATCCCTCAGTCCAGAGAGCAAGCGTGATTAACTTAATCACCAGAAAACTTGGATTTAAGCACCAGCTCCTGAATATTATTAGCCGTGGATTTTTTAGTATATCCTCTGATCTTTTTGAACATAGATGTCTAAATCTCTAAAATGGTTATAATAATGCCTGTTCCAACTCAGTGATATACAAATAAGGAAGCACCTGTAAAACAATTAAACAAATGTCAAATTGGTCCAGCCTTCTGAAATGTAGACAACATCCCACAGCAATTGAGTGACATCAGTTTCCAAATCTTGAAAATACAATTGCACCTATCTCTTGTTTTATTCCATTTCTCTCCATCTCTAATACTATTATTAAAATGATTCTTTATTCCAGGCCTCCATTATATCTCATCTGCGTTACTGCATTAGTCAATCTATACTACTCCTTGTAGAATTTTTTCTTAGTATAAAAACGACCCTGTCACTCACCTACTTTAAATCCCTCAATGGCTTTGTGGGAAACATAGTTTGGCTCACCCAACATTCATTCCTGCTTGTTTCTCTCTTCTTTGCCTCTACCAAAAAAGTTATATACACATACCTGTGCTGGGTGGGTGGTGGCAAAGCTTTTGCTTTCCTCATAAAAGGGAAAAGTTGTAGCTGGCACTGTTTCTGTTTTTCCTCTTCCTGATTCTTCGTCTTTAGAGCAAAATAATATACTTGAATTCTCAAAAGACTTCTTACAGCCATGAGGGAAACCAGGAGAATGCAGGCCCATGATCTCTGACCTAGCTAAGTTATGAACTAATGCCAGGAACTACCCTACCTCTGGATTTTTTTTTTTTAATCCTTGTGAAGATATACACGATACCATCTTCTCCAATACAACATTTTTATGTGTATAATTTAGTGGTATCAATTATATTAATCATGTTATGCCACCATTGTCAATAATTGTTGCCATATTTTCCACCACCATGAACAAAAAGTTACTGCTTCCTAAACAATGACTCCCCTTTTTCCTCTTCCTCCCTCTGCTAGTAACCAATAATAAAATTTTGGTCTCTAATTTTTTGTTACCAGTTGCCATGGAGTGAGTTCCAACACATGGCAACCCCGTGTGTGTCAGAGTAGAACTGTTCTACAGAGGATTTTCAATAGCTAATTTTTCAGAAGTATATTGCCAGGACTTTCTTCCAGGGTACCTCTGGGTGAACCTGAGTCTTCAACCTTTGTAAGCATCCGAGAACATTGACAGTTTGCACTACCCAGTGATTGACGTTAAGAATAAAGTCTCCTATTTGTTTAAGCCACTAAATTTCCTTTGTTCCTTCCAGGTTTAATCGATAAATGCTTTCTTTTTCCTTCAGGATAAATTTCGTACTCGTTTGACTGATGTACAAGGTCTTTTATGTACCTTTCCTGTTTAGCATTCCCAGCTCACTAAGCTGCAGTCATCCATGCTAAGGTCCTTGCGTTTCTCTAGGTTGTTTCGCCTACTTACACATTCGAAAATGTTCTTTCCTTTGCCAGGTTTGTCTTTCTTCTCAGTTTTTCTCAGATGCCACTTATTCATCGTGAAGATTTAGGTCACGTGCTGTCTTCTTTGAGAAAGAATTGCAGGCAGAAGCTTTGTGGGGGAATACACTTACGACATGCACCTGTGAAGAAATGAGGAATGCAAAATTGAATGGAAAGAGAAACTGATCCTTAAAACAGTAGCAACTAAGCCCTCAGCCCATGCGGATCCTGAATCTGCAGTGGTCCTTCCAAGTTGTCCCAAATTGAGGAGGCACATAGCCTTGGGTGAAACAGTTCCTTGAATTTGAGGGCAATTCCAAGTGTGTGAATCTTCAGCAACCAAACTATCCAGCAGTTAGGGGATGGACGTATTGAACTTGAAGAGGGCATCCGGGTGGAGCACTGAAGCATCCACTACCTTATACCTTCCTACTTCTCATTGGCAGTGATACGCTGGTAAACATAAGCGTTTATTGATTAGTTCCCCTCAGTAGACTGTGAGCTCCATGAGGGAGGAGGTCATGCCTCATTCTTGTTTGTACTTTCTTGTCCCAAAACAGAGCCAGGTGTGTGATAGGTACACTATAAAGGTTGAATGAAAGTATCATGTTATAGATAGATGCATGAGACTAAACAGGCAGCTTCTGTCCGGAGGTGAGATGGGAAGGAAGAGAGGGTCAGGAGCTGGTTGAATGGACACGGGAAATCAGGGGTGGAAAGGAGGAGTGTGCTGTCACAGTATAGGGAGAGCACCTAGGGTCACATAACAAAGTATGTATAAATTTTTGTATGCGAGACTAAATTGAATTGTAAACTTTCACTTAAAGTACAACAATTAAAAAAAAAGAAAGTATCATCTTATAGGTAAGTATACAGGATTACTATCTTGTGGAATAAATTTAAAAATTTTAGATATGATTATTGAGTTTATTTATCCTTATTATATTAATGTTAACAAATAGCTCATTTTAATTAAAACAATCAATGGCACTGCAAAAATCTTTCGTGAATACTTCAGTAATATTGTTGAAAGGGATGGATTGAAACGTTTTTACAGCAATCACTACATTGTTAGTGAAGCTGTTGCGTCATATATCCACATAGCAACCATTATAAATCAAACTGAACTAGGATATTCATGATCTACAGTTTCTTCTTCTGTATTTGGAGGCTACATACAATTTAAAAATAAACTATTCTCCAGAAATATTTTGGTATATTCATAAAAGGTGATTTATTTGACATATAAATTGTTTCAAATTATAAGTGATCTAACAACGGGGCAGTTCTACTCTGTCCTACAGGGTTGCTATGAGTCGGAATCAACTTGATGACAACGGGTTTGGTTGTTTTTTTGGAACAATGGGTTAAAAAATTAAAGGGTGGTTTTACTCTAACAAGAAGTCAGGGGAAGGATTCAGGTCTTTGAAGAAGCTCAACAAAATTATCACCCTCCCAGGAGCCTTCTATCCTGTACTTTGCCAATCTTAGCAGTTATCTCATTGTCTAATGCTGCTGCAACATCAGCATCATGTGCACATTCAAGGATGGAAGAAGGGAAATCAGGTGACACAATAGATTGTTCTCTCTTTTATCAGAAAAGTGAAGTCTTTCACACAGCTCTCCAGCACACTTCAGCTATAATGTCTACCAGATTTCTGCTTACATCTCACTGTCTGGCCCTAGCTACAAAGGATACTGACAAGATAAGTAGTATTTTTCTCAGCCTCCATAGAGAGGTAAGCAATAATGGAAAAGCGGTTTGGGAATGGGCGTTGGTCTAATCAACAGACAGAATCTATGACACTTGCAGAACATTGTTTGCATGTGTTCTAATGCTGAGTATTTCTCAAATGATGAGGATAGCAATGGAGGAGCTGGGTTAGGAAAGACTAAAAACCCTTAAAGGCTGAAATCATTTTATATTTACTTCTGTCTTCTCATTGTCTGTCATTGTGACTTGACTGTAAGAGAAACTTTATAAATGCTTGATGAATTCATTATGACTAATCATATCCCCTTTTTAAGTGCTGATTATAAATGTTACAAATGCATATATTACTGATAATTTTTATATTATCATACTTTATAGGAGAGCGTATATGCAAGTATAAAATCACTTCAACTGTAGAATTATTGAGATCCAATTTACCGCTCCAGAGAGAAAGCTCAGCAGCACATATTTGAGCAAGTTGATATTTAGAACTTGAAATTTTAAAAAAAGAATGAAATAAATGAGGAAAACTAGTGTTCTGCTTTATGAATGTCATACTATTTAGTAAAATTCCATAGAAGTTTTTCAAAAGTGGAGTGACAGTTCACCAAATGAATTAGAGCACCATATAATTATCCTTAAGTAATGCAAACTAAGATTCCGTATGACTAGTGATAGTGGCATATAATAATAGTGTCATCTCTCCATTTAGGGTACAGCATGCCATCACAGAAGATGAGATGAATCCTAAAACGGTGGGTAATGCTCTGTATTACAAATTTAACAGATTATGACATCAGGCTGAAACCCAGTCCATCTGTTAGCCGTGCAGGACAGAGGACATATTGTTATGGTGATTAGGCCAGGTGGTACTTCATTAGATATCACAGCTGTGCTAAACTTTCACTCAGAAACCTAAAACCATGTGAAACATTCCTTGTTTGGGGTCACACTGAAAAGAAAGAACAGCAGCTGGGATATATTCTTAACAAGTTCAGTGCAGAGATTCTTTAAATTAAAAATAAAAACTTTTGCAAAATGTCATGAGGAAATGAAGGTTTAAAGTCTAGATTCAGATCTTTGCTTCTAGATTATTATGTGGTACAATTTTTGAATTTCTGCTTGATTTAGTCAATCATGCAAAACCAATGGCAGTTATGGCATATGTAGAATCTCTTATTCAACACAATATTGGGATGATTCATATAAAGAACTTATTTTAGTTCCTGGGACACAATATGCTCTTAATAAATGATGACTATTAATTTCATTGTTCTTGAATGTTGTGAGATTTCTAATTTCTGAGGCCATTATCCACGCTGTGCCCCATCCCTAGTTATTTAATTTAGAGTTTCTAAAAATAGCTGCTGTGTCATACATATATATATACATGCCTAGGTATAGATATATGAATATATATGTACCTATTCATGTTCATGAAATCTCTCCAGCCAGATTTTGGCCTCTGGATCAGAGGCAGAATGAGGCTACCTTTGCTTTGATAAGGTAGACCACAGATTAATGACAGCCATAGCTCACCCAATGTTTCCTTTGTGGGAATATTTAAGAAAGCCTCACCTGCAGAGGTATGAAGCCTCATGGGGGTAGGGCTTGAAGGGCAGGGTTTGGGCTAGATTTCAGCGTCCCCTTGTCCCCCTGAAAGGCCATCTTATACAAGGCCCAAGGCCCGACCGGCATTACATCACTTGGTGCTACTTGTTAACGGAATAAACTGTCAATCTGAAGTAAACATGGATAAATGAAAGCCAGTGATAAATTCCTAATAATAAATATTTCTCATTCCCAGTTAGTGGTACGGGGATCAGAAGTGCTAAATCAGTAGCAAATTGAACACTTTAACATGTTTATTTACTTAGGTCTGTTAACATTGAAGGTATACAATGACCTCTTCCATTCCAGGTCCATATTCTAAAAGAGATATTGACTGCAAATTCCACCATCACGTACTTAAAAGACATCCTTATTACATTATGTTATTTTAAAGATGAGAAGGAAAAGAACTAGATGCCTCACAAAGCACAATGGCCTACTTTATAAGGGATTATTATTATTTTTTGTACTATTTGTAACTAATCCTGACAACCCAAAACATAGTGGATTGCTGAAACACTTTGTAACTGGTGGCAGGAGCCTCACTCTGTCAGGCATCTTCACCTCAACATAGACCTTTTGTACATTACCATTCCATATGTGGAATAATGCTCATAAAATGATGGAAATAAAAAAAAGAGCTCTAGTATGTGTGCGTGTGTGTGTGTGTGTGTGTGTGTGTGTGTGTGTGTGTGTGTGAGACATAGAGAGAGAGATACTGAGATGGCCCCAAATAAAAAGTGAATTGAAAATATTAGCGAAGTAAGTAAGGAAGAAGTGAAAATGAAGTAATCTATAAAGGTGATAGTTCTTAGTGTTCAAAAAAAAAAAAATTATCCAGAACTTGGAAAAAAGGCACAATGATGACTGCTTATTTTTCAGTATCATACTAGAGCATTGTCTAATGAGTATTTCCAAGGAATATTTATTTAATTCCTCGGAGAATATGCCTTTGTTTGAAGTTCTATCCATTAGGAGCTAGATTTTGTGAAATTTTACACTAACTTGTGGATTTTGTCCACTAAAAGTGCAAATAATTTCTGTCTTGAAGAGAAATAGATAGCATTTTTTACTGTTGTAGTGCCCTGTAGGAAATAAACCAGTTTTCTCTTTAACTTTGCAAACTTATTTCAGCAAGCCTTCCCTCCTTAGCTATAGACATCTCTGTTTCTCACACACTCTGAAATAGCTTTACCATCTTGCTGTACCCTCACTAATGAGTTGAATTAAGTCCTTGGCACATGTTCATTCTCTATTTGTATAACAGCCATATTTTAAATTTTTTGAAAATTATATTTTGACATTAAAAATGTCTTTGTGGAGAAAATATGTTGAGCATCTTCTCCCTTCCAAATGATCGACGATATTACTGTTAAACATATTATCATAAATTTTAATATATTATCAATGCTTAATTTTAAAATAGTAAATTATAGCATTTATTAATAATGGCATTTAAGATCCATTAATGAATATTTCAAATATGTGAACTGTGCAAATTTTTAACATAAATTCCTCTCCCCCAAATTTTTACTGTCTTCTTGACCTAACATTTATTTCTGATCTCCACTGGCCTGGATGGCAGTATGATGCCTTTGCAATATACATAATAATGTATTTTGTAGAGAGAATTAATTTAGAAGAAACAAATCTTTACCAGTGGAAGCAAATTTTTAGCCCTCATGCTCCAAAGAAAATTAGGAGGGTATTGCTCACTGGCAAGCAGCTAAAGCAATTTTGCTATAAATTTTTAAAGTAACATTTTCTAATTTGATTTGAATATTAAATCCCATTGGAATATAACTTGTATTTTGCTATGCCTACACACGTGATGTTCTGTAAGTGAAGTTCTGAAATGTCATTTGCACTTTTGTAATTCTGATGAATATTTTTTAAAATCCTGTTCCAATGCATTACTCCTTAAAAAAAATAATAAAAAGCACTTGTTCTTAGCTAGAAAAAAGAACAACAGCTTCAATAACCTTTTAACCTGCACTGAAGAATCGTTAAGTACCTGAAGGTGTTACTAATTATTGTTAGTAATTCTTCACTCTGTCTTATGGGACATATTCCATGTGACTGTGGTATTTGTAAGGTAGAGATCTGACAAAGTTCTTGAAGTGTCAACTCCCTCCTATATCTGAGAAATACTGAAAGGCTTACAGAAGAGTCGTAGGCCACTGTGGTGCCATTGTCTAAAGGACTTATGGAAGAAGTGAAACAAATGCTTACCTTGAAAGATCAAGTGGATTTGAATGAACACAGTGTAGAAGAAGGACATTTTAAAGGTGATATAAAGGAGTCCTGGTGGCGAAGTTGTTAACAGCCTGGCTCCTAACCAAAAGGTTGGCGGTTTGAATCCACTCACTAGTCATTCCTTGGAAACCCTGTGGAGAAGTTCTACTCTGTCCTGTAGGGTTGCTACGAGTTGGAATCAACTTGAAGGCATTAGGTTTTGTAGGTTTTTTTTGGTACAAAGGGATCAAAGGCAGTAAGGTATAAGATTTTATTTGAGAAAAATTGAGCAGGCAAAAATGGTTAAAATTATGTAGGGCAGAAATGACAAGTATGCTTCACCTTGTATATCAAATGTAAATAATTGATGGTGACTCCCTGAACTGCCGTGCTAAGGATTCTGAGGTTGGGTTCTGACTCAGAAGGAAAGAGAGTTGTGGCCTTTTAGGGATATCTGTCGTTGACATAGGAGCTTTGGTTCCAGGGTGAGGGAGGTGGTGTTGGGGAGAGGTATGCTACCAAATTTAGATGTTTTGATTAGTCCTATGTAAAAAAAGTTGTCAAGCCCCATCAGCAGACAAAGTTAAACACAAGAGCTCTGGGATAACTTCAAACTCCACTTTACTGATTCTATTAGTTCTACTTGGGATAACAGTGGAATATTAGGAAAACTGCTGAGTCAAAAACGCATTCAGTCTTCTCAGCTTACTGTAAATTTTCCTCTTGCTTCTTGAAAAGCTTGTCAGTTTTAAATACTATGACAAACTCTTCTCTCAAGTTCTGAGGTAGATTTTTAATGTGACAGAAAACTCTGACGTTACATAGAAACATCCTAAAGGCTTTTCATTTGTAGAACCAACCATCAACTTAAAGGACAGGTATCTTAAAAGTCCAAAACAGAAAGTCGTATAAAGAGCGGTAATTTTTGTAATTCAGAACAAAGCGATTATACTTTTAATGGCTAAATTCTGAGGCTCTGACCTTGAGATATGCATAATTATGTTGGCAAAACTTCCCTAAAACAATATTACGTATTTTCCTATTTATTGAATGGTCTGGTAAGTAGACTGAAATGATCATTTCTTCGGACTCTAAATGAAAATATTTGATCTAAATGACATCTCAGTCTCATAGTTATCATAAAATTCTGCCTTCTGCTTTTGCCATAGTAAGAAGTATGTGTTTTGTTTTAATTGGTAAAATGGGATAAAGCTTACCAACGTAGAAAAATTGGGATTCAATTTAGAGCTTCAGGTAAAAAAAATAAATAAACAATAAGTAAAGATATACTGTACTATGGGAAACTTAATGCTAATTTAAAAATTATCTCTGCCCTTTTCCTTACAGAACCAGAACTTGTATGGACTTAAACTTTTAAAGTAAGTCCTTATCTTTTCAATTAAAAAATACTGAAAATAAAAACAATAATTGTACAATATCACTAATTTTAACAAAAAGAATATGACATAAGAAATGAAACTCGCCAAGAATTATCTTAGGTGAAGGGAAGGACAGCACACACTATAGGGGAAGTCAGTACAACTGGACTAAACTAAAGCTAAGAAGTTTCCTGAATGCAACTAAACACTTCGAGGGTCAGAGTAGTAGGCAGGGAGGTCTGGGGACCATGCTTTCAGGGGACATCTAGGTCAATTGGCATAACAAAGTTTATTAAGAAAATGTTCTGCATCCTACTTTGGTGACTGGCGTCCAGGGTCTTAAAAGCTAGTGAGCAGCCATCTAAGACGTATCAAATGGTCCCAACCCACCTGTAGTAAAGGAGAAGGAAGAACACCAAAGACACAAGGAAAGTATTAGTCCAAGAGACCAAAAAGGCCACATAAGCCAGAGACTTCATCAGCCTGAGATCAGAAGAACTAGATGGTGCCCAGCTACCACCAATGACAGCCCTGACAGGGAACACAACAGACAGTCCCTGACAG
>NW_004443939.1:30656910-30696810 GCF_000243295.1 Trichechus manatus latirostris | reverse complement strand
AATTTTTGTATAAGAGACTAACTTGAATTGTAAACTTTTACTTAAAGTACAACAATAAAATTTAAAAAAAGAAATTAAACTCCCTACTACTCAAAAATCCTGAAGTAAGGATATATATATACTCATAAAGAAACACACATAGAATACACATGCTACCCCTACACATTTCATCATTAAGAAGTGGGTCATGCTATGCATATTTGCCTGCTACTTGCTTTTTACAGTTGACAATATACCAAAGACGTTTCAAGGTTAGTATTTATAGATCTAGCTCATTAATTTTAATGGCCATGTAGTATTTATTTATTGATGTATCTTTATTTATTTAACTGTTCCTCAAATGATAGGCATTTGGCTTGTTTCTCATTCTTTCTCTTGTAATCAGTGCTGCAATGGACACTTTTCCACCTATATCTTTGCATAAACATGTGATTGTTTTTCTGTAGTAGTAACTAGGAGAAGAATTTCTGGATCAAGCCATTGCCATCAAATTATCCTCCACTGGAAAGACAAAATGAAAATTCAGTACATTTCAACCAAAACTACATGACAATACTCATTTTCCCATAACTGCCAATGCTAGATTTTACCAAACTTTTTAAAATTTTGCAAGTCTTGTAAAAAAAAATGTTTGAGTTTGCCTTTCTATGAATATTAGAAAGATGGAGTTATATATATTAAAAATACTTACAATTTTTTACTTATTCTTCTAGCTTTTACAAAATTATGTCTGTAGTTATACAGCAGTTTAAAACTATTCAACAGCTGTATCTATGAATCTTTTCCTTTATGTATTTACATTTTTCTTTTTCTTTTATATCTCTCTTTTAGTAAAGATAAAGTATATCTCTAGTGCTAAAATGACTTTATGGTATGTTTTGTAACAGAATGAAGCTTTCCTCATCTTTCTGCTTTTGAAATTATTTTCTTGGTTATTCTCTTCATTTTATATTCCACATAATTTTATCATCAGTTTGTCAAACATGGATAGTATTCTTTAGAAATTTGAGGGGGATTGCATTGAATTTGTACATTATTTTCATAATGGGATGCCTTTCTAAAATTATGTCTTCCTTTCCAAGGTTAGATTTATCTTTTCACCCAGGTTTTACAGATGTCTTTATTTAGGCTTCCACAGTTATCTTAGATTAAGTTGTAACTGTTTAATATTTTCCTCTATTTTCAATGAAATAATTTTTACAATGCTATTGTATAGTAGCTATATCAGAAGACAAATCTGTCTTGTTACTGATTTAGGATAATGCATCTAATGCTTTATCCTTATTAGTTGAATTTACTTCATGTTCTAGCAAATGCCCTTTACAAATATGTCTTATTCTATTCTCCTTAGGGATAGAGAGAAAGAGGGACAGAGAAGAGAGAGAGTGTGTGTCCGTGTGTGTACTTACACTCATGTATGTATATGAAGAAGGTACATGTGATAATTTATAATTTGATATGAGATTTTAATGATATCAGCTATCTTTATCGCCATCTTTTAAACAGTCATATATCTTTACACATTTAAATTTTGACTTGTAGCTTTTAATGCTGAGCCCACCTCATACCTTCTGAGACAAATTTTACTGGGTTATGATTTATTATTTTTTAACATACCACTGTGTTTAATTTTCTAATATTTAATTGTGATTTTTATATCTATGTTAATGTGTGAGGTTGACTTTGTTTTTCAGGGATGAGAGTGTGTGTGTGTGTGTGTGTGTGTGTGTGTGTGTATAATTTTTAAATTCAGTTTTGATGTTGCTGTTATGCTATCCCTGGAGAATGAATTGGAAAACTTTTCTTTTTTCTACTTTTCTATACTCTTAATGAAAGTTTAGTACATATCAGTCAATTTTAGTAAATCCGCATTTTCTTATTAAACGTCCATTTACTTTAGATTTTCAAATGCATATGTGTTAAGCAGGGTATAATATAACTTTAGTGTTATGATCAAAACCGCTTCTGTTCTCTGTTTCATTAAGTTTTACCTATGCCTTTATTAATTCCTTCCTTCTATTTTATTTAGTTTAATCTGGCTATTCTTATTATAGCTTCTTGAGTTAAAGGCTTATTTCAATTTTTTTCTTTCTTGTTTTCTAAACAATGCAGCTTACACAGTTGAATCTGAAAAATATTCTGGCTGCATTTGATGAGCTTTGGTATGAATCCTCTCATCATTGGTCATTTCTAAATATAGTTTCTATTTTCTCTTTGATCTAAGAGTTATTTAAGTAGTTATTTTTTGGATTCCATGTGTATTCAATTGTCTATTTTGCTTTCCCTTTTTGTCAACATCTATTATATTCATATTGTTCAAAGAATGTGGCCTCTATGATTTCTAGGTTTTAGAACTCACTGAGGGTATTTTTCCTCTACAACATGGTTAAAGTTACTTCTATAATTTTTATAAGGAAAAAATTTGTATACTTTATTAACTATATGACACAAACCAAGTTAATTAAATTTTTTCAAATTATTGGTATTCTTACATCTTTCTACCTAGTTTTTTTTAATTCTGGGAAGATGTTTGCTAAAGGCCTCCACCATGATCGTGGGTTTGCCAAGTCCTTCTTGCATTTTATATATATTTTTAGTTGATTAAAGTTTTGTTCCCAATTTTTCACTCCCTTCTTATAAAAGGTTTAGATATTAATATTCTTTATCATGTGACCTTGCACTGAGTCCCTGTAGAGTAGGTGGGGTATACTTCCCTGCCCATGTGACTTGTTTTTGCAATGGACTATTAGGGAACGGGGCACAAACAGAGGCAGTGTCTTAGTTATCTAATGCTGCTATAACAGAAGTACCACAAGTGGATGGCTTTAACAATCAGAAATTGATTCTCTCAGAATCTAGGAGGTTAGAAGTCCGAATTCAGGGCGCCAGCTCCAGGGGAAGACTTTCTCTCTCTGTTGGCTCTAGGGGAAGGTCTTGTCTTCAATCTTCCCCTGGGTCTAGTAGTTTCTCAGTGCAGAGACCCTAGGTCCAAAGGATGAGCTCGGCTCCTGGCTCTTCTTTTTTGGTGGTAGGAAGTCCCTCTCCTCTCTGCTTGCTTCTCTGTTTTATATCTCAAAAGAGATTCAAGATACAACCTAGTCCTGTAGATTATGTCCTGTCTTATTAACATAACTGCCTTTAATCTTGCCTCATTAACTTCACAGAGGTTAGGATTTACAACACATAGGATAATTACATCAGATCACAAAATGGAGGGCAACCACAAGATACTGGGAACCATGGCCTAGCAAAGTTGACACATATTTTTAGGGGACAAAATTTAATCCATGACAGGCAGTTCCAGAATGACAGACATACTTGAAACTAACTGGCACATGAGCTGAGCCTACCAACCTGCTGACCAGTGAGGAAAAAATGAATGTTTAGTGTTGTAAGCCATTAGGATTTCTTGTGTTATCACAATAAAAACTCTCTTTCTGATTTTCTGTGAGACTGAGTCTCTTAGCAGTATAATATCCCTCTTTGTCTTACTGAATATACTTCACTTTGGACTTCATTTGGTTTCTTTTTAATATTGTGACATCTGCTTTCTTTATGTTCACATCTGACTTGGTATATTAGATGGAATGACTTGGAATCAATCTTTTTTTGTCATTTGTTTTAGGACATGCCTCATAATTAATTGGTATATGACTAGATTTCTTTTTTTTCTTCTAACCAGTTCTGTGATTCTCTGTCTTAATAGGATAATTTAATCTTTTTTATATTACTTTTGTTTTATATACAGAATTTTATTTCATGTTTTATAATAAAACATGAACAAAATTGTGTTTGAGATTGAGTTTATTGGTTCCATTGTGTCTTAGTCATCTGGTGCTGCTACAACAGAAATACCACAAGTGGACGGTTTTAATGAAGAGAAGTTTATTTCCTCAGAGTCAAAGTAGGCTAAAAGTCCAAATTCAAGGTGTCAGCTCCAGGGGAAGGCTTTCTCTCTCTCGGCCTTCTTATCAGTGTTCGCGGGGACTAGGAGCTTCTTCAGCGCAGGGACCCCGGTCCAAAGGACGCGCTCTGCTCCCAGAACTGCTTTCTTGATGGTATGAGGTTCCCCTGTCTCACTGCTCACTTTTGTCTTTTATATCACAAGAGATTGCCTTGGGACACAATCCAGTCTTGTAGATCAGGTCCGCCCTTACTAACACAACTGCCACCCACCCTCCCTCATTAACATCGTAGAGGCAGGTTTACAACATACAGGAAAATCACACAGTACCAGGAATCATGGCCTAGCCAAACTGATACACACATTTTTGGGGGGACATAATTCAAACCATGACACATTGTTTTTTGTTCTTTTATTTGTTTGTTTGCTTTTGTGATATAGATTATAATTCTATATTTTTTCTTCTAGGGATGCCTAGAAATTTTGAACAAACATATTGGCCATTATTTTTATAGCAATAATTAGCATAAATGAAAAATTATATCCTCCCCAGAATGAGAATATGCAATTCCATCCTTGTCTCCTAAGGCTGCCATAATAAAATATTTCAAAGTGGGTGATTTTAAAGAACAGAAATTTGCTCACACAGTTCTGGAGCTAGGAGTCTGAATTTAGAGTGTTAACAGAACTATGCTGTCTCTCTGTCAGCTCTAGAGGAAGATCCTTCCTTGTCTCTTTCAGCTTCTGTGACCCCAAGGGCTTCTTGGCATTCCTTGGCTTGAAAATGTATCTTCACAAGGCATCTTCCCCCGTCTGTGTGTCTGTCCTCTTTTTTGTAAAACACAAGTCATATAGGGTTAGGATTTAGACCCACCCTATTCTGGTATGAATTCCTTAACTGGTAACACCTGCCAAAAAAAACCAAACTATTTCTCCAGACAAGGTCACATTCACTGGTGCAGCATGAGTTAGGACTTCAAGATATCTTTTTTTTTTTTTCTGGCAGCATAATTCAGTCCGTTACACAAGTCTCAAGATTTAATTATTACGAAGTTTATTTGCCCTGTTTATTGCCTCTTAGATGCACATATCAGTAGAGTCTTGAATTATCCTTTCAGAAAGACTCCTCAGTGGCTACTGAAACTTCTGTCATTTGAAATCTGAAAAGAACTGTATTTTAACATCATATTTGGATTCTAATTGGCTAAGTAGAGACTTTTAAGTTTAAAATTAGTTTTACTCAAAACTCGGAGGATGTAGTTATTGTTTTCTAGAATATACTCTTGCCAGCAGAATATGTGATACAAATCTGCTGCTTGTTTCTTTGTAAGCACATTTTCTTTTGTAAAGTTTTGGGGTTTTTCTCATACTGTTGGAGTGCAGGGGTTTTTTATCAACATTTAAGTACTAAAATTTTTTTTTAAATATTTTTCACTTTGCTCAGTAAGAGTTGAAACTTTCAATCTTAAATTTCATAGCTTGCTTAAATTTAAAGAATTATTTCCATATAATTTCTGAATTAGCCCTTTCATTAATTTTTTTTATATTCTCTCCTGTAATTTCTATTAAGTGAACTCTCTAGAATTTTTGAAAAGCTCTCCATATATTTTAAATTTCCTCCTATAATTTCCATCTCTTCTTTTTTTTTTTTTCTCGATAGTTTGGGAAATTTCATTGCTTTATATTCTACAGTATTAATTTGATGTTCAGTCATGTTTGTTCTGTTTTTGTTGTTAGTTGTCATCGAGTTGGTTCTGACTCATAGCGACCCTATGTACAACAGAACGAAACACTGCCTGGTCCTGTGCCATGACATCACAACTGTTGTTATGCTTAAGCCCATTGTTGCAGCCATTGTAAGGATTAATCCATCTCATTGAGGATCTTGCTCTTTTTCACTGACCCTCTGCTTTACCAAGCATGAAGTCCTTCTCCAGGGACTGGTCCCTCCTGATAACCTGTTCAAAGTATGTGAGATGAAGTCTTGCTATCCTTGCTTCCAAGGAGCATTCCAGCTGTACTTCCTCCAAGACAGATTTGTTCATTCTTCTGGCAGTCCATTGTATATTCAATATTCTTCGCCAATACCATAATTCAAAGGTGCCAATTCTTCTTCAGTCTTCCTTATTCATTGTCCAGCTTTCCTAAGCATATAAGGCATATTTAGCCTATTTTGTAAATAAATGCACCACTGTAGAATGCATAATTTTGGGAGGAGATTCAATGAATACATCATCTCATGTAAGTCAGTTCATCTTTCTGTCATCAGATAATGGAAAGGCAGGCAGAGAATAAAGTTCATCATTCTGTTTTTACTTTTGTTTTCTGTTTATGCTATCTTTTCATATTTATATATCCATTGCACTCAATATCCTTGTTCATCCCAGCCTTTCTTACTTCTGCTTTTTAATCCCACATACATTTTATTTTCAATAATTCCCCTCTTTATAAGAAACAAGTTTGTAGTGATTAAAAACATAAGCTCTGAGTCTAAACTTCCAGATTCAAATAGATGTCAAATATTATTTGTGGTTGTAACATCAAGGGATGGATTCTGGAATCAACCTGCCTGGGCTTAAATCCGGCTAGCTCTGTGATTTGGTAAGGTTACTTCATCTCTTTGCTTCATTTTAATCATCTGTAAATTGAGAATAATTGTTACTTCTTCAAAGGGTTGCTGTGAGGATTAAATAAATACACAAACATGCTCTTGGAAGAGTTCTTAACATATAATCAGAATTAAATAAGTATTAACTACTTATGTTATTTCCTTTTAGTTTTCAACTTTACTCATGTTGAAAAGAATGAGAAAATTTTTAAAAGTAAATTATGGCTTACTATGACTAAAACATAAGAGAGAATGAAAAAATACATATAATTTTAAAAAGTTTCAGCTGTCATACATATACACCCTGGAAAAATGCCTTGCTGAACATAGATCTACTGTTTTATGTTACTTGTCTGTCTATAGACATAGAAAATTCCATTTGATTACAAAGCATATTAAAGGCCATTGAAATCCCAAATAATGTATATTCAATTCTTAGGCCTAGCACATATTTCTGTGCACTTAGATGTATTTCAGACATAGTAACTGAATATGATTATTAAATGATGAACAACATTAGTAAACTGATAGAATGGGAATAGATTAACTAACATGGTTACTGTAAAAACAATAATCTGAATAGAAATTTAAAAATATTGAAAATATGTATTCTTTTCTAATGGGAGTTTTATGAACATTGAATAGTATTGTGGATCTTCTGTCTGATGAAGGTGATCCCAAGATAAACACTAAAACAGACCGATTTATCACCTACTTGTGGAGTTTGGATTCCCCCAAAAATGGAAAATTAAAAAAAAAAATTAAATCTCAGATATCATATAGATTAAGAATGTCTACCTCATCAGATTATGGAAAGCTACTTTTTTGGGTCTAACGATGGTTTGCCTTTCATTATTATGACACAGGGTTTATCTACTTCCATCATTTTCTTTCTTCGTCATAGTGTTCTTGCCATTTAAGTACTTACGTATATGCTGACATTTATTTAAAAGTGACTCAGAGTTGTATAATACTCACAATGGGAAAAGTGCTCCACAATTTTACAAGGCAATAATCCAGAAGTCTTATTGTAAAACTCTAACCAGCCTTCAACCTTATGGTTTATCCACCCGGGAACCAGATTATTGCCTCATAAAACAGCTCGGTACTCCTATTATGGCTTAAATGTAATTGTGTTTAAAGATCTTGTTGATTCCATTTAGCAAAATTAGTTTTTATCTTATTTCATCATAACAGTGGCTTCTAATAACCTTGATGATATTTTGATGTGTGCCCAATTATATTTTCAAAAATAGAATAGATTTATTTTTTTTAAGTGAAATTTCTGCTGGAAAATATATCCAATCTTTCTTAGATTAATGTTACAATTCATCATCTTTCTTCCTGGGATAATTTATTTAACTTAATAAAAAGTCAATTATTATTTTATCCAGACTAATAAAATGATAATCAAAAAGTTAGTTATTCTTTCTTGCACATTTGTTTTCCTTAAAGAAAATTCAGCAATGATAAGTTGGGTTTTGGTGATATGCATTGAATTTCATACATTCTAGTGTTAGACAGTCTTGGATCTGAATCTAGATTTTATAGCATTTTTAAGATGTGTGACCTTGGTCAAGTTGCTTAATAGGCTGTCTCAGCTTCATTTATTAAAAAATGGGATATTATAATAAAAATAGAATGTTCTCAAAGGAGATTTAATGAGAATTAGGTGGCATAAGTGTTCAGTTAATATTTTCTTTTCTTATGTGTATTAGTTCCACCCCCATTTTGTATGTAAAAATGTAAGGCTCATACATGCACATAAAAGAAAGATTGTCGGTAGAGAAAATTAGAGAAGAAACCTGGTCAAAATATATTTCTGTAACAAAGATCATGCACTACACAATAAGAATGCAATTAAAAAATCATTTTCATAGGAAAAATTTCAATATTTTATTTCTAGCAAGAAAAGGGACAATTTGAGTCTGAGTCAAAAAGTCTACTTTTCAGACAAAGATTAGACAAGCCTATACTATAAAAAATAATACACGTGAGGAATGTGCTTCTTAGTTCAATCAAATATACCAACCAAAAGGGCAACTCCTGTCCAAAGCAAGACAAGAAGGTAGGAATGGACAGGAACTGGACAAATGGACGCAGGGAACCCGATGTGGAAAGGGAGAGCATGCTATCACATTGTAGGGATTATAACCGATGTCACAAAACGATATATCGATAAATTTTTGAATGAGAAATTAACTTGAGCTGTGAACTTTCACCTAGAACACAATTAAAAAAAAAAAAAAAGAAAGAAAGGGGAAAAAAATCACAACAGAATATGAAGATGATGATTGGGGGTTCTCCAATATCCCTTGGCCAGTTTGTTGATAATCTAATGGTGAGACCCAGAAAATTTAGTTTCATGTTACCATAAGTGCTAGCATATTATTTTTAGTTGCAATGATTGCTTTATTGTAATGTAGCAATGGTTTTTACTTTCATGACTGGCTGTTCATGTCACTCTTCTCTGAAGTGTAGAATATTCTCAGGGCACTAGTTCAGCAATTGCCCATCTCTTTCTTTACTTGACAGTCACAGCTGTAACTCTTGCAATTCAGATTTCTTTTTGTGTTCAATAATGCATTTTTCTTAAGCCAAATTTACAAAATAGAAAGTCTTATTACATAAACTCTATTTTCCACGAGTTTTATTATATAACGTAAATTTTTTCGCAAGTGCCTATGTATCATTTTGGACCTAATCTTTAATTTCCTTTATAGTCAAAATTATAGATTCAGCTAACTTAACAAAAATCATTCACCTAATATTCAGTGTGAAGTAGCTGTTTGTATTGTATAAGTGCAGGAAACTTTAATTATCAATTTACCTTATATATCAATGGCATGTCAGAGTTTCTGGAGTGTTGTGTAGTCTAGTAGTAGTCCAATTTATAAATATTTTAAAAAATTCATATTACATGGCAGATATTTGATTGGTAACACGACGTTTTCACTAATGTGGATATTTAGTTATCAGTTACTTCCTTGCTAAATGTCTATTCAGCTTAAATATTCTTTCCCAGCTTTATAAGGAACAATAGCCTCCTGTGAGATATTTATAAAGGAACACTACTATCAGCCACCTTCTAATCTGTGGGAAGTTGAAAGAGGAGAAAGATGAGTGTTCCTGATTAACAAAGTAAAGGAAAGAAAAAAGAAAATGGCAATCGATTCTCTTATCCTCATGTAAAAATATGGAAGCTTCTCTAATCAGTTTTGTACCATATATTAGAAAATCATTTTGATTATAAACAAAGAAGAATCAGAGTGCAACCTGCTTACTTCTTTATGTTACATGTGTTACCCATGCCTCATATGACCTAGCACTACTACAGTCTGAGGTTTTATGAGTTAATATTTTCTTGGTCTCTTGAAAAATGACATCAGTGAAATTCACAGAACTCGCTGCCATTTCCCTCATAGCGGTATTGTGAAAATGCCCATTAACATTTATAGAGTTTTGAGCTCCTCAAAAGCAAGATGTTACCTAAGAACAAAATAGTAATTTCAAAAGCAATATCTGAATAATTTAATTGTAAATGAATCAAACGCATATGCATTAAATTTATCTAAATACACGTATGAAATTAAGCAATAAAGTACTTGGCCAAAACTGTTTTAGGTTTTATGGAATGGAAACATTTAAAAATGTGGTTTGATATACTCCATAAACCTAATATGTAGATAAATTAGTCAGTCTCTGATACTACAAATAAGTATTTCTTTATGAGTATTCAGAAAGATTATTCAGATTTCTAAGAATGATCCCACAGATTACCAAGAAAAGCTCGTGATATTAGATATTTATTTCACACCAAAGTAAGTTATTGCTTTGTTTTCTTTAAATACAGATGGCAAAGATAAGAAGAGTCTCATTTTCTATCCATTTAACTGATATTTGATTACAAATAAAGTTAGCCTTCGTTATATCTAATAGGCATGCAATAAATATTTACTAAATAATTTTTTGGACTATGAAATACTGAAATAAGAAATTATAGTTTGGCTCAAATATTAGTGGAGTCAATGTCTAGCCTTAGAACTTCAAACACGACATTTAATGAGACTCAGAAGACTCAGAACACAGATGAAAACATAGTGATTACAAAGTCTTGGCAGAATCCATCATTACTGAGCCTTAAGCAGAGACTCAATTTATTCTACTAGACCGTCGTGCCTTTAAGTGGAAATTTTTCTTTCTTGCAAAAACTGACAAGGCTTAAGCAAGACTATAAATAAAAGATAAATTGTCCTTTACTCCTGTTTATTTTCTCTTAAGATTGTTGAAAATTATTTAAGCATCTTTGTGAAAAACAGCTTTGAAAATTCAGATTCCTGCTTTTAGTTTACAAAAGTCAATTTTTTTCCAAAAAGTTTATGTTATTTTGGAAATTCCAAAGCTGTTGGGTTTTTGTTCCCAACATCATTAAATTGTCAAATTTGATACTTTGTCTTTGAAAATACTCACATAAAAGAGTCAGTTCCATAAGTCATAATTATCACAGCTTAAAATGAAGGTGAAAAACAAGAAAAAGAAAAATGGTATCATTAAGTATAACCATGTGCCAAGCTCTAGGCTTCATAGGCATTATCTTATTAAATCACAGCAACCATACAGGGAAGGTATTACTATCATTTCAAAAAAGAGGAAATTGAGTCTCTGAGTGTTTGAGTAACTGCTTAAGATTATACAGCAAGTAGGAGACAGACCTAAAATTCAAACTCAGGTCTGTGTGACTCTGAATCTAATGCTATTTCCCTTGTACCTACTTCCTACCAGGATAACCCATTTTTCTGGCTTTCCACAGCAGTTGCCACAGCTGTGAAGATTCTCCTGGGAGTTATTAGTTCCGTAGCAGCTGAAGAAACTGTAGATGTTTGGTGTTCTGCATGGCTTCCCAGCACAAAGAATTCATTTCCCTGTGTTCATTAATTAACCTGCTGAAAACAAGGAGCAGCGTAATTTCAGTTTGACAGAAATAGAGCATTTAGTCCAATTGTAGGCTGAGTTTTTCCTGATTTAGAAGGAAGCCTCATCTTTATATTAGGTTTGCCTATTTATTGGCAATATATTAGGAAAAACAGAGATAAAGAAGAAAGAATACCTAAGAAATAAATATATGTATATGTACATATATATATATATATATATCAATGGCATTTAACATAGAAAACCAATAAGAACAAAATAATTCTCAGAATATCAAACAAAAAATCCAAAAATGTGGCTTGTCTAGCAGACTTTGAGGATACACGAATGTTCATCCTACTCCACCCTCAAGATGGAACCAAAAAAGAGAAGAAGTCTTGAGTGATACACAAGCAAGCCAAGCTTAAATTAGTGGTCATTTTTGGGGTGAGGTGAAAAATACCTATAAAACCAGATTGGCTAAATCCCCCGTTCATTTGGGAGTCACTTTCACATGAAATAGTCTCTTTTAACCACCTTATCTCTGTTTTTTCTTATGTTGTTGGGGAAAATGGCCAAGGAAGAGAGTGATTAAAATAGTAGCTTCGTTTTATTGTGCACATAGTATGTTTCATTACTTTGATAAATAACCTATACATGCTATTGTATTAATCTTTCAACAACCCGGGGAAAGGTATTGTACACTCATCTTCCTGAAGAGGAAAGGGTTGTGAGGTTAATAGGGCTAAGGCTGGTCAGCTAGAAAGTGGCAAATCCTGAATTTCAACCCTAGTGGATTTGATTACCAAGCTGTGTTCTTAACATCTATATTATCTCTAATTTAAATACAAGTTTCTAACCTAGGACTTAATTTAAAATAGCAAAAGCCGTGTTCCAGTCAATTCAAAGAGAACTTTAGAAATGAAGATCAACAAAATGTATCATTGCACGCTCTTTGGGCATGTATCTCTTAAAACTTCTGAAGTGGTAGGTAGCAAGATAGAATTCAAGGACTCATATTCACACTTTTGTATTATAATCTTACAGACAATATTATTATTCTTAATTTACACACCAGAAAATAGAGGCCAGAAAGCTCTTATCACCCATCTGCTGTAATTAGGGGCTCCAATAACCATCTTTCCCTTTTTATTTTCTTTGAAGGCAATACTGAATATTTGTGACTGGATATTTATTGTATTCCACCCACATCTGATTGAAAAGGCAGTGTTAGTTGTCTTCTTTTCCCTTCTGTTTTTGTAAGTAAGCAAGGACTCCATTTTCAACTGCTAAAGTTGATAAGTCAAATGGAGGAAAGTTAAAAGATTCTATTTAAACTCTAAGAGTCTTCCAAATTATGACTCTAATTCATGAATGGATGACAATTTGCATTTTATAGTTTATTCTTCATTATTTTCCTATTACTCCCTTTGCTCTGATCTTTCCATTTTTTTCACAGTTGTAGGCTATAATTGAACAAGAAATACTGAACAAGTAGATGAACATATAATTATTTACCTCTATTCAAGTTAGAAGACAGTAGACATAGGGCAAAAATAATTTTCATTTGAAAATTATAGCAGGTAATCTCCAGGTAAGAATGGGGATTTCAAAATCTACTTACAATCAAATGGAGATGTAATAAATGATGTACAAAGCAGACATTTCCATATTAAGGTAAAAATCCAAAGACAGAAAACCTGTATATTAAACAATTTTCCAGCAAGTGCAAAGTTTAAAAAAGCAAGAAAGATTGAGAGAGAAAATAAGTTTAGATGGTAGAGAAAGACTTGGTATAAGACACTGAAACAGTAATTTATAGTTCAATGGGCAAACTTTGATAGGAATGATCCAGTTAAGCCAATAGCCAAGAAAGACCTAGAAAGCATCATTTATTGTTATTAGTTGCAAAGAGGATTGTAGTGATAAGTAAGAAACATGAACTTGGTTAAGAAGATATTTTACTGCTTCACAAATCACAGATAAGCAGGAATCATTCATTTATTCATTCATTCAGCAATACTTGGATGTGCGTTTGTGGTGGACATAGTTCTAGATTCGAGAGATATTAAAACAACAACAACAACAAAAACACCAAACCCATTGTCACTGAGTCATTCCAACTCACAGTGACCCTATAGGACAGAGTAGAACTGCCCCATAGGGTTTCCACTTCACCACCAGGGCTTCTCTAGGGATACAGCAGCAAACAAAACATGAAAATCTGAGACCTTGTGGAGGAAGACCTATACTAACCCTAAAGCACATGGAGGTGTGGAAGTGCTATCAAAACATTATTTGGCTCTTTCTTCCTGAACCCATTTAATAAAATGTATTCTTAATTCTTTAGTCTTCTAAAGTCAGTTCTTCCTATTTTAATTGTTGTACGCCTTCTCAATCCAAATCTGAGTTAATATTGCCCTAGGGATGGTGGTATGGGGGCTAACAGGGTAAAAACATAATAAAGAATCGGGATAATTCTGAATGTAAAGGAAAACTCTCAACTACAGAAAAGGCCACATCACTTGAATTTGTTTTCCTTAGATTTCTCAAGCAACTACAAGTCCATTCTTGGTCTATTTATACTATCTAATATAATCACACCACATTCATAATACCTGACCTGAACCCTGTAGATCAGAACAAATGGCCATTCTAGCAGGAAAATAGAATCACTGAATAGTAAACTTGCAATTATTCATAAACCATAAATTCTTATAATTTTCTCACGTTTGAAGACAAGGTTTCTGTGGGGGGAAAAAAATGTATTCTCTGCAGTTTCTTGGTTTTCTATTTTAAGGCCCTGGGGCTTTTGTGAAATGTGATGTTTTGTGAACTTGCTTTGGATGTAGCTTTTTGAAAAGCCCAAGGAGAAATTTTAAACCCCTTTTCGTGATATATTCTTGTTCCCATCAGTGACCTCTTCATTGAGGAGAGGGAGGAAGGAAGAAAGAAAATGAGGTTTTCTCTGATGACAAGTCAGTTTAAGAGAACTCTCTGATCAATGACTGTGCTTGGCAATGGGCAGAGGTTTCTGGTTTCTTTTAAGGGAAAAAATGCCAACACATCGTTGATGGCTTGTAATCTTTGAAAGTGGGGATACATGTTCTCAATAAAGCATTGGAAAGTTCAACTTGATTTTTTGCATAAGGACCTCATTCACAGAGTATAACATTATAGTTAAGTTAATGACAAGGAGAGAGGAAGTAAAGCTCAAAAGTCATACTTGAAAAAATTCATAAGATACTAATGAACATTATCTTACTCGACAAAGGTTTACTTCAGTTTATGGCTAGGCATTTTAAAAAATATTCATGGCATTATTTATCTCTTTATTGAACCTACGTAGGGACTAATATTGAAACTATATTAAATTATAAGATTTATAAGTTTGTAGCCTCTCCTTAATTTAAAAGTCATACATGAAGGATATTTGAATATGAATTGCTTATAAGACACACAATACCAAGAAGAAGCAACATACTTTTTTTTTTTTTTTTCTATTTCACACAGGAAACAAAACTCTTTGTGACATTCAACACACAGTGAGGAGTGTGCAAGAAGGTCAGTTAGGGACTGCCATGTCTCCATTAGTGACTTCTGCTTGTGGAGTGGAGATTATTTGCTCTGGGAAATCTGACTATATTGATGATTTCCAACATCCCTTATCTAGCATGCAGTGAGCTCATACTTTCCTTGGTCCACAATGTTTTATAATCAGCTAAATGAATAACAGTAATAATTTCCTTTAACATAGTACTTCTCATCAAAGTGTTTTAAAGTGCTTTTTGCAGAATTAAACTGCACAGAATCCAGTAATGCATATGCTGTGTTGTTATTCACATTGCAAAGTGAAGATATAAAGCGCTTAAGTGGCTCTTCCCAGATCTATGGAAAAATCAGTCAAAGATTCATGAATTAATTGTAGGAATCCTGGCTCCTAGCTCATTGATCCAAAGATGGACCTCATATTTATTAGCTAGACGTATTTGTCTTTACAGGCTAACCGGAGGCATGCGTGCTTACAGCTCTAACTTCCTTGGCTTAGTGATGAATAATAAAAAAAAATTGCCAGGATAGGGCAAGATTGAAATGCTAGATTTGTAACAAATTTAACTATTTTTTCTCAAATTCATTATTTTTGACAAATACAAGATCTTTTGTGTCTATATCAATGTTTCTCAACTTATTTATTTATAATCTGATTGGTTCATAACATAATTCAAGACAGCCTGTCAATGAACAAAAGGGCAATCATTTTTTTCTTTTTAAAAATTTTAATTTGAATTCTAGAATATTTTAACAATGACCAGACATTTAATTTTTCTGCTGCTAAATAGAAATAAACCAGGAAATATTTTTTGCTACTGTTCCATTTAAGAATAGAATAGAATTAAGGGTTCACCTGTGACTACTTCCCTTAGAAGGCAATATGCACTTCCTGTAAATTTATGTGGCTCTCCTTGTATGATTTATATATATATACTATACTGAGACAAACTATTTTTGTTTGGTTGACTGATATGGAAATACTTTCTTACGATACTATAATCAACTCAGATGCTTTAGCTGCATATTATTTTTTACTTATGAAATGAAAACATTATCCTGTACAATGTATTGTACTAAGTCTGAAAAACTTATTTTTTTTAGAAAAAGAAGACAGTTTGCATTTTTTGGGAGCAGTCTGGATATCAGGCCTAAATAGTGTGTCATGCTGTGCTAAACATCTGTTCAGAACACACCTGTGTTTATACAAAAGTTAAAAACTCAAAGGCCTGTTGAATTTTTGGTATTTTCGTTTTAGAGCTCTCCAAAGTGAACATCCCAGACGACCCGAGGTGAGTATAAATGTATCTCTCTGGGATATTTTTCATCTTATGATGAACTCTTTTCAGACTATCCATGTTCTAAAATGGGCATGAGAAAAGCCTTCCTATTAAGTAAACTACACTCAACAGCATCTCAATCATTTGGTGAAACACACATATTTACAATCATACTTGGATTCTACGTAAGTCCTTTGAAGACATTAAACTAGGCTATGACAAATTTCCCTTCTGCAACATGTCCTAATTTAATCTAAGTGTTTCTTGTTTGCCTATTATGTGAGCTATAGTTGTTGTTTACTTTTGAGTTGACTCTGACTTGTGGCAGCACCAAATGTGCAGAGTAGAACTGCTCCATAGAATTTTCAGGGCTGTGACCTTTCAGAAGCAGATCGCCTGGACTTGTCTTCCAAGGTGCCTCTGGGTGGGTTTCAAAGGCCAAACTTTTGGTTAGTAGTCCAGCACTTAAACATTTTCTCCACCCAGAGATTCCTTGAGTTACAGTCGGGGAACTTAAAGACAAACAGCACATCCTTCCTGCTCCACTCCCCACCCCACCCCCAAAAAAATCTAAAGTATGGGCAAAAAGAGTACCTAGGAAACAAGGTGGGAAAGTTATATGGCAAAGGATGAAGCATCAGTCATATCCAGTAGAGAGAGTCAGGGCCAAAACCATTAAGCAAATGACATGTAGAAGGGTCTTTATGGGTATACAGTATAGATTGAAAAAAAATTCATAAATAAGACATTCTAATAAAGACATGCTAGTAAAATACACTAACTTAAACCTCTTGAAATTATTTCACTCATTCAAAAATATTTATTCAGTGCCTGCAATGTGTGAAATATTATTCTAGTATACTAGAATGAATGGCAGGCATGTCCCTGCCCTTGAGAATCATGTAGTTTGGAGGAGGCAGGGAGATAAATATGATAAAAGTTACTATTTAATTACAATGGCGGCTAGTGAAATGAGAAAAATGTACAGACTGTTGTGTTTATGACAAGGACACCTGAGCTTGGTGGAGAATTATGAAAGACTTCACTGAGAATGCCACGTTTAGGCCGAAATGAGAAAGATGAGTAGAGATTTGAGGGTCATAAAGTGAGGAGGAGTGTTCTTTGTAAGAGTTTAAAGGAGGCTAAAGTGACAGGGGTTCAGTTAACCTGGAGGAGAAGAAAAGGTGATGAACTGATGAGGTAGGTAGGGAGCCAGACCATGCAAGTTCGTAATAACCTTGCTGTGTTCTGGTCTTTATGCTGAAGACAATGGGAAACAATGGAAAAGTTTTAAGCTGGAAAAAAAGACGATCAGCGTCTAGTTTTTTATAAGATTACTCTGTCTACTGTTCTGAGACAGGATTAGATGTGACTAAGTACTGATGTGGGAGGACATTTGAGAGACTACATACTTCATTAGCCCAGCAGAAAGATGATGGTGGTTTACCTTAGATTTCCTTGTGACGTGGGTTTCTTGGCTACCATATTTCTCTCATGTTTTCAGTACCAGTTTCTAAAGGAAAATAAAACATACTTGTTCGATACCAAATGCATTTTCCTGAAGAGATCTAAATAGGAAGCCCAGCGATTAGCCAAATGTATAGTCAGTGTGTATTGATTGTGGGTTGACAGAGTGTCCTGCCTGCCTGTGTGCTTTCATAATGGTTCAGGTGGTGCCTAAAGAGTTCATGGATTAACGTCCAAGGAATCGGCTAATGATCTCTTGGCCCTAAGGAGGAGGATGATATTAACATACCACCAGGACCCATGAACATTTGCTTTAAGACCAGTCTTTCAAAGCTTTTCAAATTAAGTCATGTGTTTCTTCTGTATTTCTAATGTTGGGAATAAAGCTTTGACTTTAAACTTACAATGTAGATGTGCAGATTTGCTTTTTAAAAATTCACATTTTCTTTTACATTATGAAGAGTACGTAAACTATATGAACATACTTTTAATTATTTGTCATAACAATATAATTTCTTCTCCAGGGTCATTAAAAATGTCATAGAAATTCTTTCAAGCTAAAGAGCTGTAACTTTGTTTTCTAGGGGAACTTCTTGCATTTAATGCAATATGAGATTATTATAAATATCTTAGTTTACTAAACAACGTTATGAATGATTAGAGAATATTTTAACTACAGCAACAATATGAATCAGCTTCACACTTCTCCTCCCCTTCATTCATCTTGGAATGAGATAATGAGGCAAGACTACTGTAGTAGAGATATCACTTTTAGTTGAATAATTCATCTGTGAATAGTCCCAGATTGCAAAAATTACAGCATCATTTAAGCATTATTTATGGTTAGCATGAGTTTAAAACTTTGGCAATGTTTCACAGTGCATGGAGAAAAACTATTCATGGCAGCATATTTTTACATTTTATAGAAATGTATCAAAATAATTTATCTTTAAAAGAGCTAACTGAACCTGTTGAATAATATTACTAAATTAGTCTTTAGGACTATGAAAATTATTTTTAAACATGAGCATTATCTATTAAATCAAATAATTTCTAAAGCTATATAAACAATCCCATAATTGCAGATGGAATATTGCTATGCAGCCCTGGTAATTCTATTCTGTTTTAAAATGTAAACATAGATTTTTAGTAAGTAATTCTTAAATAAAATAAACTTTATTATGTTATGCATCTTTCAAATCACAAATAACACCCTATCTATAGGACATTTTTATGTAAATAATCTACTGTACTTAATAATAAGTAATCAGATATAATATAGCAATAGTTGTGGAGGTTTAAAACAGTACTTAGTTAAAAATGAAAGATAAAGAATTACATATAAGAAACATTATTCATGTAAATTAAAAATAAATGTACAGACTCTTGTTAAGCTGAATTAAATTGCAACACGCACAAGAAAACTCCTGAAAATTCTCTCATTTATTTATCTCCCCGAAGTCCCATTCATCATAGAATGGCAACTGCCTTTGGTCAATTTCTTTCTCCCCTCCAAGATTAAAACAAAAACAAAAAGGAAAACATGCTCACAAAACAACTATAATGATATATCATGCACTGGAGACTTTAAACAGACAAAAAAACCTAAAACAACAAATAAATGTTCTACTACCACCTAAGATTTAAAATAATAACATCTTGAGGATTATTTGTTTGCAAGAAACATAAACTAATCAAATTAAACTTAAAAAGAAAAATAGTCATTACTACGTTATTGACAGCCTTGGAATCCAATATTAAGAGTTTGAACTTTTTTTGAAAGCTAAAATAAGTCAACAAGAATTATAGGCAGGGGAATGATGGTATCGGATTAGTTGTAGTTAATGTTTTTAAATTTAATGAGTGGCTGTAATTTTGTTTTTTGTAAACACATTAATAATGAATATAAAAACTTACCGTTGTTGATTTCAACTCACAGTGACCCTATAAATTGGAAAAACAATTAAGGTAAAAAACAAAACAAAAAAAACCACAGACAGGACAGATAGATGATGGGAAGAGGAGAGAAGGGAAGAGAAGGAAAGGGAAAAGAAAGGAAAGAAGGAAACAAATTTAAAAAAAGAAAAGAAAGAACCTTGTTGTTAGCCATTGTCTGCCCTATTGCTCTGAGAGCATTGTGTCAGTTCAACGTAAGATCTAAAAAAAAAAAAAAAAAAAGGAACATATAATATGCATTGCTGTACAACAAGACTTTTCTTATAGGTCATATGATTGACACCTGAGTTCTGACATCTTCCCTGATCCTCACTTCCAGCCAACTGTTGAGACCATCACATCATTGAAGGACAAAGGGAGGTGCCGATGGCCATGACCACTCTCTTATATCCTTGGTCTCAAGGATGGTCTTCGGATCTTTTTTCTGGTGGTTTGGAAAGTGCAAATAACTTGAGGAGTCTGAGTCATCATTCCGTTTTTGACTGAGTGGTCAGCTGAACACCCGAAGTCCAACTGGTAGCTTAGGTGGACTTGTGTGACTTTCCTTCTGATGTTTTGCCTTATCTCCCGCATGATCAATTACATGCTCTCCTTTGGATCCTTTACATTACCAGATTAATATATTTTAATGCTTACCATTTGCTGTTGAATTGCTTTTAACTCATGGCGACCTTATGTGTGTCAGAATAGAACTGTTCTCCATAGTCAATGGCTGAGTTTTCTGAAGTAGATCACCTCTGGGTGGACTAGAATCCTCAACCTTTGCGTTAGCAGCCGAGCGCATTGCCATTTTCTAAAACCCTCTCTTGATTCCTAATATCCTGTATGCTGCTATACTATTTTTCTCTCCAGTACAACCTTAGAAGAGTTGTTATTATTAACTTTCTTTATGCCCTCACTCCATTTTTGTCTTTAGCTCCCCTGCATTGGTCTTTTGTCATGGCCTTGCTCTGTAATAATCACCAGCAGCTTGCAATCAATCTTCTTACTCTTCATCTTTTACAGCTTCTCAGGAGCATTTGATGTGGTTGGCCTCTCTCTGTCTCTCTCCTTGGAATCACTTTCTTCTCTTGGCTTCTTTGGCATCTCACCCTCCTGGTTTTCCTCTTCTCCAGTTCTAGCTGCTACCTCACAGTGGTGTTGCTGCCTTTTCTTCATCTATCGGACTTCTGAAATTTGGAAGTGATGCTGAATTCAGCACTCAGTCATTTGCCCTTGTTTTAAATTTGAAAACTGACTTTTAACACCACTCTAGAAACCCTGATGGTGTAGTGGTTAAGAGCTACGGCTGCTAACTAAAATGTCAGCAATTTGAATCTACCAGGCACTCCTTGGAAACTGTATGGGACAGTTCTACTTTGTCCTATAAGGTCGCTATGAGTCAGAATTGGCTCAAGGGCAACGAGTTTTGTTTTGTTTTTTACTTTATAATGCTGTTATAACCTTAGAAACATGCATAACTTCTCTGTGCTTTAGGATATTCATCTGTATATTCAAAATAAAGGTAACTAATTGACAGAGTTTTTAAAGGATTAAAAGTATTAATATGTGCAAAATAGTTCAAAATATTTCTGGTTATGAAGTAAGCACAAAAAAATGATAAATGTGTATGTGTGTGTATTCATCATTTCTTGTAACACAGTAAGTTCTAGTGTACTTGTTTTTTCTTTTTCTTTTTGCTGTTCTAATTCTTCAGTGGATTTTTCATTCTTTTCTTCTCAGTAGATACATTTATGCATTGACATTGACACTGGCAGGCAGTACACTCTCATAGTCAAGAACATAAAGTCTGGAACCAACTATCCTAAGTTCCAAACAAATATTTACAACTGATAAGCTGTCTAACCTTGGGCAAGTCACTTCATCTTTCTGAGTCTCAATTGTTTCATCCGTATGAAGGTGATTATAATAATAACACAACCTATTTTATGAGTTGATGAGGATTTAATAACTTAATATGTGTAAAGCATAACAATGCCAGTAATATAGTAAACACTATGTGTGAGATATAATTATTTTATGTGGTAAATTATATATGGTTATATCTTTCTTTTTGCTAATGAAGGTATTTGTGGTTATCCTATTTTCCCATCGGATTATAAATTGGTTGAATACTAAGGGCAAATCAATTACTTTTATTACACAGAGCATCTACCACAGTTTTGTATATAGTTGATATCATTATTAATTCATCTTACAGAATGAAGATCTTTGTATATGTATATTATTTTAATAAACAAATTCTGCATGACTTCTTATTATAGAATTACTGTCTTATAGACAGATACAATTGAAAGGCAACTAATCCCCATATCTGTAAGCATAGTGATTAAATTTGTGAATTAGGATTCTATTTTTATTTGTATTTATAACATATTTATGATATAAAATATAATTGTGTGTATGTGTTGTAAAATTTTGACAAAAATTTGGTGAATATGTTTTTCTGAAAGAATAAAAAGATTATGAAATTAGTGTGTACTAAATATTTTCAAACCCTTTTACTGACTGACTAATGAATATGAACCCTAAGTAGCAATTACTGTGGACATGCAAACCAGACCTGCTCTCATGTCATTTCTAATTTTTCTTTGCTGCCACAGAGATTAACTCTAGCTCATTTTAAAGGAAGGGCCTAAGTTCAACTGTAATTAATGTCCAAAGAGGTATTAGAAAATTTCTAATTAGAGGAATGTTTCTACTTCTCATGTAAAAAGTGTTCAATTTTAACTACAAGACATCAACGTCTCAGTAAAAAAAAAGTTTCAATCCACATTCAGTCAATATTTATGCAAATAATAAGAGTTAGGATCGGTTAAAGTCTTCTTAAATTAAAAATGATTATCCTCTGAAGCATGAGTACAATCACAGTCTTAATTATGCTACACACACAGTGTGTTTCAACTTACAACAACATTTTAGTACCTTCTTGTGTTTGATAATAAGAAATAGGTGAGTAAGATAGATGAGCAAAGCATAATTAAGATGAACTCACCATTTTTCTTTCAAATATATGTAGTAATATGTACCCACCCCAATGCTGTCAAGTCAGTTCCGACTCATAGTGACCCGATAGTGTTTTTGAGGCTGTAATTCCCTATAGAAGCAGACTGTCACGTTTTTCTCGCTCATAGCCACAGGTGGTTTGAAACAGCTAACCTTTTGGTTAGCAGTCAATCACTTTAACCACTGCGCTGCCAGTGCTCCTTAGTAATACGTATAGTTCTTTAAATTCATATCATATGCATGATATCTGTGGTAAATATCATAGCTATTGCCTGAAGGTGAAATTATAACTACAGTAATTAGTTGAGGCAAAACATTAGGTCAACGAATGTTTGATTACCTGCTACGTGTGGAAATCTTAATTCAGGTCCTGCTTATTCTAAGATTGCTTAAGATAGCCAACAAATATTTTTAGAATGTCAAATATATTTCAGTCACTGTTCTAGGCACTGGGGATATAAAAGATAAATTCTCTGCCCTCAGGTTTCTTGTGTATTAGGAATAGGATAGGTAGACAATAATCCCATGAACATACCCATACCTGTTGCCATTGAGTTGATTCTGACTCCTAGTGACGCTATAGGACAGAGTAGAACTGCCCCATAGGGTTTCCAAGAAGTGGCTCATGGATTTGAACTGCCAACTTTTTGGTTAGCAGCTGAGCTGTTAACCACTGCGCCACCAGGGCTTTCCCATGAACACAGAAAGCTGAATCAAATAAATAACGTCAGCTACTGATGAGCAATATGAAGGTGAGATGATTTGAGCTACCAGAGAGGGACTTTGTGTGTATGTATGTTTGTAGGAATGGGGGTTCTTTATTTCAGGCAGTCAGGAGGGCCCTCTGTCTTGCAGCACTTTGAAGATATATGTGAAGAGTGTTCCAAGAAGAACTACACATACAAATGTTCTGAGACAGGAATGCACAAGGTGTGTTCAAGAAACCAAAAGGGTGATGTGACTAGGACATGTAAGCAAGGGGAAGAGTGGTTGGAGACGGCACTGAGCAGAGACCAGATCATGTAAGGCCTTAAGGTCTTTGCTAAGAAGTTGGATTTTATATTCTTGCAGTGGGAACTTATTGGCAGTAACTCAGAAATGAAAATCTAGCTGCTAGATGAATGATAGAGTTCAAAGATGGGAAGAAGAGAGATAGACTAGTGATTTGGCTGTTGATGTTAGCTGGGCCAGAAATTATGGTGAATTGGACTGAGGTTATAGTTAATAAGAGGTTACCAGATTTATGATATATATTTTGGGGCACCTTTCTGATGGATTAGATGGGTGTGACTTAAAGAGGAGAGTCAAGTATAAGTATTGTTGTTAGGTGCTGTTGAGTTGTTTCTGGTTCATAGTGAACCTACGTACAACATAACAAAATACGGATCAGTCCTGCACCATCCTCACAATTGTTGCTATGTTTGAGCCCATTGTTGCAGCCACTGTGTCAATCCATTTCGTTGAGGTTCTTCCTCTTTTTTGCTGACCCTCTACTTTACCAAATATGATGTCCTTCTTCAGGGACTGGTTCCTCCTGATAACACGCCCAAAGTACGTGAAGTGAAGTCTCACTATCCTTGCTTTTAAGGAGCCTTCTGGCTGTACTTCTTTCAAGATAGATTTGTTCATTTGTCTGGCAGTCCGTGTTATATTCAACATTCTTTTTCAACACCATAATTCAAAGGCATCAATTCTTTTTCTGTCTTCCTTATTCATTGTCCAGCTTTCGCATGCATATGAGGCGATTGAAAATACCACGGCTTGAGTCAGGTGCACCTTAGTCCTCAAAGTGACATCTTTGTTTTTTAACACTTTAAAGAGGTCTTTTGCAAAGGATTTGCCCAATGCAATACATCGTTTTATTTCTTGACTGCTGCTTCCATGGACGTTGAGTGTGGATCCAAGTAAAATTAAATCCTTGACAACTTCAATGTTTTCTCGAGTTGCAATATTGAAGGATTCCATGGGCAAAATACTGAATGATGCAGGAAACATCGAAAGAAGATGGAAGCAAACACAGAGTCACTGGACCAAAAAGAATAGATCAACGTCCAGCCATTTCAGGAGGTACCATATAATCAAAAACTGATGGTACTGAAGGAAGAAGTCCAAGCTAGACTGAAGGCACTGGCAAAAACCAAGGCTCCAGGAATTGATGGAATATCAGTTAAGATGTTTCAACTAAAGGATACAATGCTGGAAGCACTCACTCATCTATGCCAAGAAATTTGGAGTACAGGTACCTGGCCAACAGACTGGAAGAGATACATATTTATTCCCATTCCCAAGAAAGGTGATCCAACAGAATGTGGAAATTTTTGAACAGTATCATTAATATCACAGGCAAGTAAAATTTTTCTGGAACCAGGGATATCATTGCTGGTGTCAGATGGATCCTGGCTGAAAGCAGAGAATACCAGAAAGATGTTTACCTGTGTTTTATTGACTACACAAAGGCATTCAACTGTGTGAATTATAACATATTATGAATAACATTGTGAAGAATGGGTATTCCAGAACACTTAATTGTGTTCATGAGGAACCTGTACATAGACCAAGAGCCAGTCCTTCGAATAGAACAAGGGGACACAGCGTCATTTAAAATCATAAATGTGTGAATCAAGGTTTTATCCTTTTACCATGCTTATTCAATCTGTTTGCTGAACAAATAATCTAACAAGCCAGACTATATGAAGAAGAATGGGGCATCAGAATTGAAGAAAGACTCATTAACAACCTGCGATATGCAGATGACATAACTTTGCTTGCTGCAAGCAAAGGGAACTTGAAGCACTTCCTCATGAAAATCCAACACTACAGCCTTCAGTATGGATTACATCTCAACATAAAGAAAACAAAAAACCTCACAACTGCACCGGTAAGCAACATCATGATAAAAAGGAGAAAATATTGAAGTATGAGTATTAGGGTTTGTTTCTCTCTTTTCCCCTTAGGAATTGAGCTGATTTTGCTGTCATTTGCTAAGATGCAATAACCCATTGCCGTTGAGTTGATTCCAACCCATAACGACTGTACAGGACAGAGTAGAACTGCCCCACAGGGTTTCCAAGGAGCGCCTGGTGGATTTGAACTGCTGACCGTTTGGTAAGCAGCCATAGCTCTTAACCATTAAGTCACCAGGGTTTCCACGATGGCAATAAGGAAAGTAAATTTCTGGGCAGAAATAAATATATCATTTTGTTTGGACTGTATTCAGTTCGAGATGCCTATAGATACCAAAGTGAAGATATCAAAAAAGAAATTAAACACATGAGTTGGGAGATTAAGGGAGAGGACAAGGATGGAGGGAGAATTTTAGTAATTGTCAACAAATTAAACATATTTATAGCCGTGGGACTGCATGAGATCATCTACGGAGGAAGTGTAGCTAGACAAGAGAAGAAAGCTACCCACCAAAACCTCAAACCAAAAGAAAAAAAAAGAAAAATACCCAAACCCGTTAAATTGAAGTCAATTCCGACTCACAGCGACTGAAACCTCAGACTTGCAAAATTTGAAGGATTAGTAGAAGAGGAAGAAGTAACAAAGAATACTGGGAAGATGGGCCTAGAGAATTTAGAGGTAAAACAGAAGAATGAGAGGTTATGCAAATTCAAAAAAGAAAACATTTCAAGAAGGAGTGGGTGGTAAATAATGTCAAGTGATATGAGAGATTGAGTTAGATTGACTTTGTTATGACACAGATTAGTGATGACCTTAATTAGTGCCTTGTGGTGGAATACCTTTGTTGGAAATGATTAAGAAAGTATGGAAGGTTAGCTCATAGAGACTCAGTAGAGACAAATTTTTGGAGATATTTGGCTCATTCAAATAGTAAAACCTGTAGGTGGTTTGGCTGCATCAGCTGTCATAACATTTTATCTTCAGGATTGGTTCCGATAATCTAGATAAAAAGGACATTATGTTTGGTAGAAGGTCAGTAAAAAACAGTGAAACCCTCCATAAGATGGATTGACACAATAACCATACAATGGACTCAAACATATCAATGATCATGAAGATGGCACAGAATTGGACAACATTTTGTAGAGTTGTACATAGGTCGCTGGGAGTCAGAGCAAGTAACAACAACAACCATTTTCTTTACGTATTATTTCTACCTAGACTTTTTGAAACTATAAACTTAATGAAGGATGATGACTTTCCCAGATAAGTAGAACCATTTTCAGTCCAAGACATTTGAGTAGTTGCATTTTCTTGCTAAAACCTCTAGTCAGCACTGAATGCCTTGTATATACCAAAAACTACACTAAGTTTTGGAGATTCTAAAGTGAAAAGACATAGTCTGGGCCTTTAGAAAAGCTTACAGCCTAATTATCCTCCATTCGTTAAGCTCTATTTTTTTTTTTTGGAAGGGGAGATTGCAAATTTTAGTGCATGTTATTTGTGTTAGAACCTTTAGAAAAGAAATATTATTTGTTCTAGATAGATAGCATGAATTCACTATGACAGGTGCTTTGGAATTTTAAAAATTTCCATAAAAAATAACTTTCATATTCAACTTTTCTGGAGAAAGTATAAAGAACAAAAGCATCTGCAATGTGTGTAATTTGGCAAGTATCCTTGTCTGGCACTTTCCAAATTGTTTTAGCAACGTTTAGCAAGAATCTATCACAAATTATGGATGATTATAATTTTGCAGTATGTGGAAGCAGATGGAGAAGACGAATTGACAGAGAATGTTTCTTCCTAGGAAACTGACTGGTAATAATTATCTTTAAAGAAGGCAAAAAAAAAAAAAGAGTAAGACTTACCCATTGACTTTCATATCTATATATAAACTGAGAATTTAAAATAACCAGGGCTTCAAACCTGTTCCAACTGGTTAAGTCATGGCCTATGAAGCTAAACTGGACAAGTTCTGAATTTTTACAATTTGAGTGATCCAAAACTATAACTGGAATGGGAAAAATTAAAGATTGAAGCCCTGGAATAGGAGACTTGGAAGAGATGTAGTGAGCTCTTTCAGGAGCCTGATGCCTGAGATTGAATTATTGGTAAAGACTGTGGAGAGTAACATACATTCAAAGCTATGCAGTCGGCCGCCATCTTTGAGTAGGGCGCCTCTGTTTCTGACTCAGCTCAAAATCTGATGAGCAAGAGATTTGGTTGCTATGCATCACATATGCTGCCCTTGTTTTCTAAGAGGGAGATTAGGTTTCTACTAGTCCTTCAACCTGTAATTTTTCCTGTTCTGGTTATTATTCCAGTTCACCCAAATATTTTAAAATTTGGGCATGTTCCAGTTTTACTTCCTCGGCCATGACTGAACTGGGAAGAACCAGCCTGAAGCCCTGGAAATAACCTTCAGTTTATTCAAAATTGTAAACTGATTTAAAAAAAAAAAAATCAACCAAAATTACTCTAAAATAATACAGTTTACAAACATAAAATTATTCTGACTTTTATAAAAGCATAATAGTTTCATTGAAATGTCTGTTCACTAAGGGAAATAATTAAATTGTCAGTTAATTGAAGAAAGGACTCATAATTGATGGTGGCTTATTTTTGTCAGAGGTAAAATTTCTGTACTAATAAATGAGATAATTTTTCAATCTTTTTTTAACACATGAGTAGTAATATAGAAAAGCATGGTAACTTTGTCAAATGGCCATGTTTCAGAGGAAGTAAACTGAAATAAAGCAAGTTTTATTTAAAAATAATACAAATTGGCACTTTGTGGTTTACAGAAAATGTAATTCTAAGAAGTGTAGAGTCTCCAGCCAGAATATATGAGTTGAAATCCTTGGCAACTTATCCTTCCCAAATTACTTTAACCCTTGTTTTACCTAAGTTTAATTACCTGCATGACGAAAGTAATAACAATTTCTACTTCATATGGCTATTGTGAGATTACATGTGAAATACTTGGAACTGTGCCTGGTATATAGTAACCAGTCAATAATCTGAGCTGTTATTCTGCTATATATACATATATATGGAAACCCTAGTGGTGTAGTGGTTAAGAGCTGTGGCTGCTAACTAAAAGGTCAGCAGTTTGAATCCACAGGCACTCCTTGGAAACTCTGTGGGGTGGTGCTACTCTGTGTCACAGGGTCGCTATGAGTTGGAATTGACTTGATGGCAATGGGTTTGGTTTTTTACATATATCATTGTATATTTTATATATATTTATTATGCATATTAATATTATATATAATATACAAATATTATATATTATTATATTTATTATATATTAATATTTTATATATGTTATATATATTTTGTATATTTTGACGGTTGTTGGTTGCCATTGAGTAGACTTCAATTCATGACAACCCCATGTCTGTCAAAGTAGAAGTATGCTCCATAGGGTTTCCAATGGCTAATTTTTTGGAAGTATATCACTAGGACTTTCTTGGGAGGCACCTCTGGGTGGACTTGAAACTCCAAACTTTTGGGTTATCAGCTGAGCACATTAACTGTTGCCCAAACTACGGACTCTGATTTTATTATTCAATGTATACTGATTTTGTTATTATTTTTTCATGTACATGTCCCATTATTCAGTAGCTATTGAATACTGACTATGTGCCAGTAACATGTTATGGAACAATTATTAAAAGAACAGGCTCCATTTTTTTCAATTCATCATCATGAAGTACATAATTCTAATAAATAGGAATGCAGCAAATGCATCTTAAAATGAAATACATAAGCAAAGTTACTAAGTTAATTCATGAGGTTTGTTCTTGCTTCTAATTACTTTGCACGCTTTATGCTTTCAGGGTGAGTATATATCTGTGAGGATGCATTTATTACACTTAACTTTGGTAATAATAGGACTATGTCTATCGATATACTCTCTACAAGTGCCGAGCGAGGAAAAAAAAAAAGAAAGCCGCATTAACAGACTGGAAGATCTGACAAAAGGCAAACAGAAGAAAGGCTTCACAGGTGTTGACACACACATACACACACATACACACACACACACAGAGGAAGGACCAGAAAGTTATCATCTTTCAAAGACAGTTATCCTAGAAATACTTGAGTATTTATTAGCTATTCAAATGTTACACTTTTATTTTTAGATAAATCTTAGGCTGATGCTTTCTAAATATTATATAACATAGAATCAAATGTGGTTCATCTCAGTGAATGTAAAGGTAAGATAAGATATTCAGTGCTCTTTAAAAATACCAGTAGAATGCATTTGCTAATTTAGTTCAGAATCTCTAGGGGAATAGCCCATCTGTCTGTGTTTTAACAAGCCCTCCATGTAATTCTTTGATGCATGCTAAAGTTGAGAACTGATTTTGTGTATATAAATACTCAACATCTTGATGGCTCAGATACGGGTCTGGACCTCTCTTGTGATCTTCAACCAGCTCTGCATCTTCCCTTGGATGTCAAATAGACATCTCAAATTTAACATGTCAGTACCAAGCATCCAACCTACCCTCATCCTCAAGAGATCTGTTTCCACAGACTTGTCCATCTCAGTTAATGACTAATCAGTCCTTCCAATTGCTTGGGCCAAAAACTTTAGTCATAAACTATTCTTTTCCTTCCTATTGTCTCTTCTCCCTTCAATATACTACACCCAGGATTCAACCGCTTTCACCACCTCCACCGCTATAGCCCTGGTCCAAGTTGCCATTGTCTCTTACCTGGATTATTGACTTGCCTTCCTTACTAGTTTCCCTGCTTCAAATCTTGCTCCCTTCAAACAGTTTTCAGACTAGCCATTAGAGAGATCTTGTTAAAATATAAATCAGATCATGACACTCTTCTATTCAAAACCCTCTGAGGCCTTCTCATCATCTTCAGAGCCTCATGTTTTCTGTCCCCACCTCCTATACCTATGACCTTATCCTCTGGACTTCTTCCCTTGCTTCTGTTTCTCCACACAGGTTGGCCCTTTTGCTGTTCCTTGACCACCGCAGGCAAGCTTCAGTCTCATGTTCTTTGTACTTGTTGTTCCTTCCGCCTGGAACAGTTTTCTTTCATATATTATCATGATTGCTCCCGCACTGCCTTCAGGTCTTGTTTAGGAAATCTTCCATAACCATCCTTAACACTCTTCTCTAATTTATATGTTTTAATATAGAACAAATTGCCATCTGTGTATTTTAGTCATTTGTATAATTTATTGTTTACTCTGCCTCCCTAGAATGTAAGTAAGCTCCATGACAACAGAAATTTTTGTCTCTGTTCTTTATTTTACCTGGCACAGCATAGAAACAATAGTATTTTTAAGTAAATCAATAACTTGTAGCTGTTATTATTATGCTTGGGAATTCAGGTTCTGGTTGTTGTTCAGACACTTACTGGCAGGCAAGTCACTTAATGTTTCTTTACCCATAAAATGAGGATGAAAACTCTGATTTTACTAGGTTATAGAGATTAAAAAAGGATACAAAATATCTATCTTACAGGTTGCTGTGAGGGTTAAATACAACATTTAGGTGAAAATACCTAGAACACTGAATGGCAGGTAAAAGGTGATTAAAAGAATGTTAATAGAATTTGCAGCTAAATGAAGAGATAATATTATGCAAATATAGAAATAATTTATTTGGGGTCTGGTTGTGTATTTTGGAAAAAGGAAATTATCTGGATGATTTTTCCTGGGAAATTCTGTAGAGCATAGAATCTTATCCAATTGCATACTTACTCCTAAATACCTTATTCATATATACAATATGTATCTTTGAGGACATGTGAAATCTTGCTGATGTCTTGCACCCCAAAACATTCAGCAGTACACCTGGAGTGAGGTTTATTGATCATTGCATGTGGGAAAAAAGAACCTCACTCCATGCAGAACCAGGGGAAATCTCAGTAAGAGGGTATTACCAGTTGCTATGGAGTCCATTCCAACTCATAGCGACCCTGGGCATATCAGAGTAGAACTATGCTCCATAGGATTTTCTGTGGTTGATATTTTGGAAGTACATCACCAACACTTTCTTCCAAGGCATCTCTGGGTGGACTCAAACTCCAAACTTTTGCTTAAAAGCCCAACATTTGGCACCCCCCAGGGACTGTTTGCACCCCCCAGGGACTCCAAGAAGATGTTAGGAGGGACTTATTATAAGATTTGAGTTTGTGTTAGGTGATTATAGGGGAGAACTAAAGTAAGTAGATGTTTATTTAGGATTAGTTGCTTTCAGGAAGTGGGGGCAATTTTATGACTGAGTGTCTTAATTTATCCATCTAGAGAGTGAGAGGAAATAAGTGGGACTAAAATTTTAATCGGAAAACTAGCAGCAATCACATTAACTGAGGATGGGAGATGTTTGGCAATGTGTGTGTGTGTGTGTGTGTGTGTGTGTGTGTGTGTGTGTGTGGTTTACACAGTGATTTTGTTTTTGTTTGTGCTCAGTCATGATTACCAACTGGCCTTGTTTTTATCTAACTTCATTATGGTTTCTGAGTGACCTTATCTGATATAGGTGATCTGTGAGATTGTTTATGTTCAACAGCAGGACACCATGACCTCTCTCTGAGTACAAGGCTAGCTTCTAGCAACACCAAGGACTAACTTCTAGTGCCAGAGCAGCTCCCAAATGTCAGAGGTTGCTTTTCCATTTTTCAGTCTTTTTACACATTTACATGTATGTACATATATTAAAGCTCGGTATTGACATTTTTAACACCATTTTTGTACTAAGCAGTTAGCAACCCAAATTTAGATGATTTTTTCTTAAGATATATAATTTTTGGCGACGATGTCAGCATTATTTAGATCCAAATTGGTCCAAATTGATTTGCAGCACAGTTTTGGTACACGCTGATACTCAACCACTCTTAGGTGAACAGTTATAAATATCCAAATATAGCTTAACTTCATATTTTGGGACAAACTAGGTTTGCCAGACATGTCTGTAATACATGTATCCTTTTTCAGAATGTATTATCACAGTTTAAAATAGCATCTATAATAAATTTAACAGAAATAAAAATTGCAATGCAAACGGGTTCTTGTAATTTAATCATGAAGAAACATCCAATTTCTGCAAATATCCTTCAAATATTATTGTAGCTTGCATAAATTCACACTATTTATCTATTTATTTATTTATTTTGGGGTTCTCTGTTAAGATGTTTGCATTTAAGTTTATTTATTTATAAATATTCCATCTATTAAAAAAAAAAAAGAATTTATACCAGTTCATTTAAATGTTACTTTGTTGATGCCTAAGACAGTGGCTATTACACTAAAGCAAAATCTTTCAGTATCGTGCTTTTAAATCTCATTGTATTAGGACATTATCAGGGAAGTGGCTCTCACATAATGTATGTGGATACAGATAAAAAGATTACAAGTAACCCTTATAGACTTTTGGCTCTGAAGGTTCATCATATCCAATTCCTTCTTTTATTGTTAAAAAAAAAAAAAAAGACACGTAAGCACACAGGCAGACACTAAATTACACTCAAAGACACGTGAAGTTGAAACCAGGAACTGCAGTTTTTTACTTTAGAATCAAGCCTTTTCCACTATGACCTGTGTCTTATCTCTTTGAATTAACTTTAAAATCCCCTGCGGACGTTTATCTTTCCTATATAGAAATTCATATAAATTCAACATTTGTTATTTGAGGAACCCAGAAACAACAGTGTATAAAATAGTCAAACTCCTTTCATTTCACTGCATTTTATTAGTCTGAAGAAAGTATACTTTATCAGAAAATGCTCCAAGAAAGGTTAGACATAGACAACTTTCTAGTGTATGGTATGGGATGTTGTTGTTATTGTTAGATGCTGTCATGTAGATTTCTGACTCATAGTAAGCTCATGTACCAGGGTAGAACTACCTCACAGGGTTTTCTAGCCTATAATCTTTATGGGAGCAGATCTCCAAATCTTTCTCCCATGGAGCCACTGGGTGGATTTGAACCACCAATCTTTCAGTTAGCAGCCAAGTGCTTAACCGTTGTGCCACCAGGACTCCTAATGGTATCGTATGTATCACATAGTGTAGTACGAGAACTTCAAAAATGGTGAACACTTCTGTTTCCGACTCCCGAGCAGTCTATACTTTTTTTTTGTAAGTTATCTAATCCTTCCTCAAATTACCACATAAAACAATAATTTCGAAGCCTCATCAATTTTTGTTAAAAATCATGGCTGTTTTTAAATAAATTAAACACTCTAAATGAGTAGTTCAGTATATTTGTAAAGCATATGTATGCCTAACAGTTAAGGGACATAATGAAACTCCCTATTCTAAGAAATACAATTCTGTAGCACGTTTTATTGTTTTATTAGGGAGACTTGGGGGAATAATAGAAAATGAATTTATACTAGGAAACACTACCTTTAAAGTTTTATTTTATGCTACAGATTACGTCTTAACAAAAATACTTCCAACAAACCAGTAAGGAAAACAAAAGCAAAATTCTGATGACTTTCACTATGATTTAAAAAGTTTTGTCATCTCTTTTTCTTTAAATAAGTCCTTTTTTAAAAGAGCTTTTAGACTCATAAATTTAGTTAGAAATTTCACATGTTCTTCCCAAAAACCTTTTTAAAAATCCCACATTCTAGTCCATGGGTATGTGTGATACACTTTGCTAAATGAAACACTCAATTACAAGGCGGTATTTGCTATGTGCCGATTTAGTCAATGTTTTTACATTGGTGAGGCCATCCTTATTTAACACCTCATAAAAAGAAAAGTCAGCCTCTTATGAAAGAACTAATTTATTGTACATCAAGAATCTGTGCTTAAAAAGTCTCCTACTGTACGTAAAGTAGATATAAAGCTTGTAGAGTACCTAAATATGACAGATTCCATATGCTTTGGAAATAAAGATACAAATCACAAAATAATAAATTCAAGGGTTTTGGCAAACACCCTGAAGAAAACTTTAACAAATCATAACTGTAAGCGAGATGGATGATGAAAGATTTTGTCATGCAAAGGAATACAAATCACCACGCCATTGCAAGCATTTCTATTCTTTCTCTATCTCTCTGTGTACGTGTGTGTGTGTGTGTGTGTGTGTGTGTGTGTGTGTGTGTCTCCTTTTTCCTTCTTCGGCTGCAGGGACATCATCAACCTTAATGATAAAAGCGTTCCACAAAAATAATTCTTAAGCCTCAGGAACAAACTCCTCTTTGGCACCCTAAGAGAATATTCCACAAACATCATCAATCTCCTTCGGATCATGATTTACAACCTTTCCTTTTGGCCAACTGGAACCATTTGTGAGCATGCCCCAGCAGCGTCACACTGGGATTTTCCTCCACTTTACCCTCTAAACACATAGCAACATAGCTGCATTGCTACTGCCAGTTTGGAAGCACGTGCTTGACAAAGGAACCGGTACAAGCTACAGATATTAGACTCGAAAGGCACCTCCCAAAGAAGCTGCTTATTAACACCTGGACTCGCTAGAAAATGTGGAGGGGGATGGATATTTCTCATATGCTCTGGAGACAATTTGTTCTGTTTCATACGTTAGTTGTCAGTCGCAGAAAGAGTTGAGTTGTGATAACTTCAGGGCATGAAGTTTGGGTTTCTTCAAAAAAAAAAAAAAAACAACAACAAAAACAAAAGTACAAACAAAAAACAAAGTCAATGAGATAATTTGCATAGGTGTGTATTTTTCCTAACATAACTTATATTTCAAGAATAGTTAAAAGTTGTCTTACAAATGCCATATTTCTGGATGTTTTCCTTGAAACTCATGAATGGAGTCTATGTACTGCAGCTGAATTCATTTAGTATGTGCCCAAACCCACTCTTCTCTGCATGCTCACTAAAACAGATGCACATACATTATTAATTGTTGACTAACTTGCAATCATCATCAAGGGCAGAAAAACTATACCCCCATCAGGAAAGCATACAAACATTATGATTAGTTGAAAACATAGGCAGATCTTTAAGATGTCTATATTGAGTGAAATAGTAGCTACTGACACGTCTATCAATATTTATGAAGAAAGCTTTGCAACGCAAAATGTTTACAATAGCCAAGTGGTACAAACCAGAGGAATTTGTGAAGCTGGGTACTCGATTTAGGAGTCAGAATTTCTATCCTCCTCCTCCAACCCCACCAAATAATATGCATATATTTAGAAGGGGAAGGAGAGAATGTAATAATGACACATAACTTTGGTTTTATTTGTAAATCTTTTATTTTTTTTATAGTTGAATGATGTTATATAGGAAGCAATGGTTCACAGATTCAACCTTCAGGTGGTCTCGTAAAGAGCAATCAGATCATAGGAGAACATCTATATTAGGAAAATCAAATTCGTGTTCATTACATAGGCAATGGGATTTATATTTTCATGTTCCCCTTGCCTTGGGTTTTCACGTGCACTGTGGTATGGGCTAGGATGTTTTTGGATTTAAGTATCAAGTGGCTTTATCAGAGCTATCTAGAAGTTTGGAAGATGCACTCTCTCCTACTCTGCTGGTAGGATTATAAATGAAAAATTTTGAAAAGTAATATTGAAATTGTTTTACAGTACCTTAAAAACATACACATACTTTGACAGAGTAATTCTACTTTCCTGAATTTATCCCAAGGACATAATCTGAAATTTATACAAAGATTTATATAGAGAGATTCAATGTGTAATAACTAAACATTAGTGACAACTACCTGATAATAAAAGCTGTTAAGTAAATTAAGGTATAAACATAAGCTGAGACAATATAAAGCCATTTAATTATACGCGTTTAACATAATGATAAATTGAGAAAATATTGAAGTTGTCACAGGATTTTTTTAATTTGGATTAACAATCAATATCCGTGGAAGCAGCAGTCAAGAAATCAAACGCTGTATTGCATTGGGCAAATCTGCTGCAAAGGAACTCTTTAAAATCTTAAAAAAGCAAAGATGTCGCTTTGATAACTAAGCTACGCCTGACCTAAGCCATGATATTTTCAATCACCTCAAATGCGTGCAAAAGCTGGACAATGAAGAAGGAAGACTGAAGGAGAATTGATGCATTTGAATTGTGATCTTGGTGAAGAATATTGACTATACCATGGGCTGCCAGAAGAACAAACAAATCTATCTTGGAGGAAGTACATGTTCCTTAGAAGTGAGCATAGTAATACTTTGTCTCGCTTACTTTTGGACATGTTATCAGGAGGAACCAGAACATCATGCTTGGTAAAATGTTATCAGAAAGAAGACATCATGCATGGTAAAATAGAGGGTCAGTGAAAGAGCCTCAGTGAGGTGGATTGACACAGTGGCTGCAACAATGGGCTCAAACACACCTATTATTGTGAGGAAGGCCCAGGACTGAGCAACTTTTGTTATGTTACACATAAGGTTGCTATGACTAGAGAGTACCTAACAACAACAATATATTCAATTATATATCATATGATATAGTGGGAAAATGAATTTTACAATGTTAACTAAAAAGAAAAAACCTACCCAAAACTTTCCATATAATGTTATCTTTATTAGAATAAAATAATGCTTAAAAATTATTGGAACATATTAAGATGATTTCTCTCAGGGTGGGCTTATGGATGATCTTAAATTATTTATTCATTTAGTTTTTACACTTGCTTTTGTTTTATTTATTTACCCACAATAATTTCCTTTAGAATTGGTGGCCATAGTAGAGAAAATAAAATGTAGTTGCCAAAGTGTCATTTCTGTGGGCACAGAAATAAACTGCATTTCGTGGCTCCATGCATTAAGTTGAGGTTATGATTCTAGTTCTTGTCAACGTCAGGTAGACTGAAGTTATGTGTCACGTCCTGTCCAAGGCAGTCATGAGTGGGTGTGTCCTCTCCTTGGACACGTTCTCTTGCTTCTAGACTGGAAGTAAAAGACTCCTAGATAGTAGAACAACCTATGTCCCTGAGCTACCACTTGGAGAAGAGCTAAGCAAGTGGATCATTTCATCCTTATCAGCATCCTTATAGTTACTGAGATTTTAGGGCTTATTTATTATTTCAGCCTAGCCAGGCAACTGTCAACTGTTTTACTGTCATGTAAGATTTCTTTCCTTAATGATAAAGGTCACATATATCAGTGCAATGCAAAATGTAAGTTTGGAAGACATTGCTTTTATGTGCCCTGATTATTTTATCCACCAAGCGTCTGTCAGTTTGTCGTACTGTGGTGGCTTGCGTGTTGCTCTGATACTGGAAGTGGCTTGCATGTTTCTGTGATGCTGGAAGCTTTGTCACCAGTGTTTCAAATACCAGCAGGGTAACCCTTGGTGGACAGGTTTTAGTGGAGCTTTCAGACTAAGACAGACTAGGAAGAAGCACCTGGAAGTTTCTATAGGTCTTTTTCCTGTTGCAAAATGTTATAATTCAGTGATTCTTAGACTGGTTGTTCATGCCTTTGCATTGGGAGTGGCAGGCTCCCAGATTTAATTTTAATAGCAAGAGTACATTTAAAAAATGACAACTATGTAGATGTTATTGTTGTAAAAATTTTTTTTCAGTTCAGGAATAACTGTTCATGCTTGCATGTCTTTATACCACTTGTCCCTTCACCCTGTAATTTCCCCTTCTTATATGACAAACTCCTATTCATTCAAACTAAAATGCCACTCCTTATAATGATTAATTTTATGTGTCAGCATGAGTAGGGTATGGTTCTCACTGGCTTAGTCAAACAGTATCCTCATTGGTGTCAGGGGATAGTTACATGTAATTAAATTAGTTAGCTTTGGGTAGAGAAGTTTACCTTCCATAATGTGAGATGGTGTGTTGTGATGAAATGTGATATAATCACCTTCCATATTACAATCTAATGTAAAGTAATATATCAATTAGTTGGTGTCATAACACTGTAGGTTGGATCCTAAACTAAATCACTTCTGAGTGATTAAAAGACCAGATTAGACACAGAGACACACAACAGAAGACAAATGACATGTGAAGATTGTCTATGAGCAAAGGAATGCTAAGGATCACCAGCTGACACCAGAAATAGGAGAGACACTAACAGATGGCATTGACTCATTTAAGACTCTGATTTGGACGTTTAGCCTCCAAAATTGTGAGAAAAATAACATTTATATTCTTTAAAGCCAACAACTTATGGGATTAGTGTTGAAGCAGCACTAGGTAACTAAGACGCTCCTCAGTTAAAACCTTGCTGAATCCCGTCCCCAGTGTGCATAGACATCATTCATAACTCCTACATAGAGAAATAATGATTTAAAATTTTTTTATCCTCTCAAGTATTCATAAATTGCCTGGCATAAAATATAAAACCACAAATTGTTTGATTTTTTTCCACATTCATTTGGCATGTCCTGTGATGCAGGGAAGTCTACTGATAGAGTAGTTCACATAAAGCAGTACTCACTGCAGACATATACTTGGTGATGAGCACGTGATAGATATTTGAATACACTAACATGATCAGATGCCAAAGAAGAAGAGAGAATCTATCAATTCTACTATAATAAATGACAGAAATGTATTTCTCATTTTTCATCCCTCTTACCTAATTTGGCTAAATATTCTTTACTTTGAGATGCTTTGATTCTGTAATTTTAATATAATTCTTTGTTTCCTTAGCTAATTGTACTTACTTTTTAAAAAAATACAAACCTTACTTTATAACTTTTCTCATAGTTTAAACTTAACTTTGACATTTGTAATTTCAAATAATAACTTCTCTAACACAATTTTTTCATTAGATGAATAGGTAGTATATAAATCTTTGCATAGGAGCAGGAGATCTGAGAAAGTTTCCCTAATCACCAACAGCAGAAGACAGAGCACTGCTCACTTCACTGAGACTTTCCTCATATAAGGCAAATCCTTTTGTGTCTGTGGGAGGAGCAGGAAACCTCCCTATGCCCACCACAACCTTTGCATGAAGTAACATCAACGATAGTCTGCTACTCTGAAGAGCAGGAAGCTTCCCTGCCACTGATCTCAGGAGAAGGAGTGGAGCTGTTGAGGGAGGAGTAGAAGCAAAAGCCATCTGCCCCTAGGGAAAGGTGAGGAAACCCACCTGAGCCTAGGATCTCGCACTGATACAAAGCAGATGTCTGCTACTATGGGTGGAGGAAGAGGAAATACTCTCCCACCTAAGAACCTCTGCATATACAAAACAGAGTTTGGCTGCTTCTTCTCCGGTGGAGAAGCAGGAATGCTGAGAAAGCCCCACTCTTCTTTTTTTTTTTTTTTTTTAATTGTACTTCAGGTGAAGGCTTACAGAACAAATAGTTTCTCATGAAACAGTAGTACACATGTTGTTTTATGACATTGGTTAACAACCCCACAACAT
>NW_004443939.1:30650799-30656398 GCF_000243295.1 Trichechus manatus latirostris | reverse complement strand
CATCCTTCTCCAGCTCTGTCCAGAACCCTCTGTTGTGATCCTGGTCAGAGCAGTCAGTGGTGGTAGCCGGGCACCATCTAGCTGTACTGGACTCAGTCCAGTGGAGGCCTTGGTCGCTGTGAACAATTAGACCTTCGGACTAATCTTTTCCTTGTATCCTGTTCTCTTATTCTCCCTTGCTCCCGAAGGGATGAGACCAGTGGAGTATCTTAGATGGCCTCTCACAGGCTTTTAAGACCCCAGACACTACTCACCAAGGCAGAATGTAGAGCATTGTCTTTATAAGCTGTGTCATGGCAATTGAGCTAGATGTTCCCCGAGACCATGGTCCCCAGCGATTCAGTCCCTCAGGGAGTTTGGATGTGTCTATGGGAGAAAGCCCCACTCTTGAGGTACAGATGCACAGGACCTGCCTAAGACTGAGGTTGGACCAAGAGAACCAATAAGCTATCCTCCCATCCTACACAATACTACAAAATACTACACAATAGTATTTTGACAAGCAAGTGCACCATAATATATGTAAATATTCTATTATTGTTGACAATATTTTTTCTTCTTTCTTCCTGTCTAATGAACAATGCATTATTAGTTAAGGTACTTACGTTGCAAGTAACAGAAAGCAAATTTACCTAGATTAAACAGGATTAAAAAAAAAAAAAAAGGTGGATCTTGGGTTATCTCATGCAATTCAAGGAAAAGTTGAACAAAGATTTCAGTTAGGTCTGAGACTGGGACATTTCTGAGGTCCTCTTTCAGAAATAGTTTTCCACTTCCTTCCTAACCTCAGCTATTGACATAAATTTTACTTTCACTTCTCAGGCTGTATGTCTCTCAGTTTAAATTTCAAGGAGAAAATCTGGTTGGCATGATTTGTGTCAAGTGTATGTCTGACTCTAATAAGCTATGGACAAACATGGCAACTAGAGATAGATGCACCCTTGTTCAATAGGACAAACAGTTCTAAGATAAGGGCTGTGCAGATATCCTAAGAGTTGTTACCAAGAGTATGATGAAAGTTTGGGGACATAGAGGTTTTGTTGGATTTAGGATTATTTCACTTAAATAAATTTCCAGATACAGACTTTCTAAATAAAAGGATGTAAATCTTTGAAAGATTTATTTAAATATTGGTATCTTTATTTCCCTTTGTTCTACTCACTCTAAACAATATCCTTTGCTGATCACATCTAAGCCAATGCCTTCAACTATTACTTATAAGTTAATAATTTCCCAAACAATTCCTATTGTTCAGGGGAGCTTGGTGGTTCAGTGGTAGAATTCTCACCTTCCATGTGGGAGAGCCAGGTTTGATTCTAGGCCAATGTACCTCATGTGCAGCCACTACCCATTTGTCCATGGTGGTTTGAGAGTTGCTATGATTTGAATGACTTTTTGCTTTCCTCATGTATGATGTCCTTGATGTCATCCCATTATTCATCTGGCCTTTAGTCATTAGTCTTCAATGCATCACATCTATTGTAGAGATGGTCTCTAAATTCAGGTGGGATATACTCAATCATAATTTGGCTCTTGTGGACTTATTTTAATTTTCTTTCAACTTCAATTTGAACTTTCATATGAGCAATTGATGGTCTGTTCCACAGTCAGCCCTTGGCCTTGTTCTGACTGATGATATTGAGATTTTCCATTGTTTCTTTCGACAGGTGTAGTCCATTTAATTCCTGTGTATTCCATCTGGTGAGGTCCACATGTATAGTTGCCATTTATGTTGTTGAAAAGAGGTATTTCCAACGAATAAGTTGTTGGTCTTGCAAAATTCTAGCTTGCGATCTCCAGTGTCGTTTCTACCATCGAGGCCGTATTTTCCAATTACTCATCCTTTTTTGTTTTCAGCTTTTGCATTCCAGTCACCACTAATTATCAATGCATCTTGATTGCATGTTTGATCAATTTCAGTTTGTAGAAGTTGGTAAAAATCTTCAATTTCCTCATCTTTGGCATTAGATGTTGATGTATAAATTTGAATAATTGTCGTAGTAACTGGTCTTCCTTGTAGGTGTATGGATATTATAGTATCACTGATACTGTTGCATTTCAGGATAGATGTTGAAATGTTCTTTTTAAAGATGAATGTGACATTATTCCACTTTAATTTGTCACTCCCTGCATAATAGACCACATGATTGTCCAATTTAAAATGGCCAGTACCAGTCCATTTCAGCTCACTAATGCCTAGGATATAGATCTTCAAGCATTCCATTTCATGTCTGACAACTTCCAATTTTCCTTGATTCATACTTGACACATTCCATGTTTCCATTATTAATGGATGTTTGCAGCTGTTTCTTCTCATTTTGTGTCTTGCTACATCAGCAAATGAAGGTCCTGAAAGCTTTACATGATCCACTTTATTAAGGTTGACCCTACTTTAGGAGGCAGCACTTCCCCAGTCATATATTGAGTGCCTTTCAAGCTGAGGAACTCATCTTCCAGTACTATATCAATCAGTGTTCCACTGCTATCCATACGGTTTTCACCGGCCAATTATTTTTCAGAAGTAGATCTGTCTTAGTCTGGAAGCGGGAATGAAACCTGTCCACCATCGGTGGCCCTGGTGGTATTTGAAATGCCAGTGGCATAACTTCCAGCATCACAACAATACGCAAGTCACCACCATACAACAAACTGACAAGTGGTTGTTCAAGGACATCATACATGAAGAAGTAAAAGGTCATTAAAAAGACAGAAAAGAAAGAAAAGGCCAAAATCCGTGTCATAAGAGACTCTGAAACTTGCTCTTGAATGTTGAGTAGCTAAGGCAAACAGAGGAAATGATGAATTAAAAATTTTGAACAGATGATTTCATAAGGCAGCTCAAGAAGATAAAGTATTATAATGAATGTGTAAATGCCTGGAGTTAGAAAACCAAAAAGGAAGAACTTACTCAGCATTTCTCAAGCTGGAAGAACTGAAGAAAAAATCTGAGACTTGAATTGCAATATTGAAGGATTCTATGGATAAAAAATTGAATGATGCAGGAAGCATCAAAAGAAATGGAAGGAATACACAGAGACACTGTACCAAAAAGAACTGGTCAACATTCAACCATTTCAGGGTGTAGAATATGGTCAAGAACTGATGGAACTGAAGGAAGAACTCTAAGCTGCACTAAAGGCATTGGAGTAAAATGGGAATTGATGGACTACTAATTGAGATGTTTCAACAAAGAGATGCAATGCTGGAATCACTCACTCATCTATGCTAAGAAATTTGGAAGACAGCTACCTGGCAAACAAATTGGAAGAGATCAATATACATATCCATTCCAGAGAAACGTGATCTAACGAAAAACGGAAATTATTTGACAATTATCATTAATATCACATGAGAGAGAAATTTTGCTGCAGATAATTAAAAAGCTGTTGCAGCAGGATATTGACAGGAACTGGCATAAATTCAAACCAGATTTAGAAAAGGATGTGGAACAAAAGATACCAATGCTGATGATGGATCTTGGCTGAAAGCAGAGAATAACAGAAAGGTGTTTACTTGTGTTTTATTAACTGCGGAAAATCATTTGACTGTGTGGATCATAAATTATGGATAACATTGCAAAGAATGGGAATTCCAGAATACTTAATTGCACTCAGGTGAAACTTGAACATAGACCAAGAGGCAGTCGTTCTAATAGAACTAGGGGATACTACATAGCTCAAAATCAGAAAAGATATGCATCAGGGTTGTATCATTTCACTATAATTATTCAATCTGTATGCTGAGCAAATAATCCAAGAAATTGGACTATATGAAGAAAAACGTGGCATCAAGATTGGAGGAAGACAAATTAACAACCTACATGAAGATATGCAGATGACACAACCTTGTTTGCTGAAAGTGAAGAGGATTTGAAGCACTCACTGATGAAGATCAAAGACTACAGCCTTCAGCAGGAGGGGACAAGAAAGCTGGTAATAGGGAACCCAAGGTTGAGAAGGGACAGTGTTAACATGTCGTGAGGTTGTTAACCATTGTCATAAGGCAATAGACACACGGTTTAATGAGAAACTATTTGTTCTGTAAACCTTCATCTAAGGTACAAAAAAACAAAAAGAATTATCTATGTGAGATCAAATTCACAACAGCAACTCAAAAGGTTTGATGGGAAGCCTGGGGGAAGTGAGTTGAAGATAATGGTGATGGAATAATTTGGAAAAGGATAGTCAGAATAGCAGTACAACTGGAAGAATGTAATCGATGCCACTAAATTGTACATGTAGAAATTTCTGAAATAGTGTATCTTTGGCTATGTATATTTTCACCAAAAAATAAAATAAATAAATAATGTCCTCCAAGGTCGAGAAGGGAGGCTGTTGACATGTCATGGGGTTGTTAATCAATGTTATAAAACAGTATGTGTACTGACTGTTTAATGAGAAACTATTTGTTCTGTAAATCTTCACCTAAAGTACAATTAAAAAAAAAAAAAAAGACTACAGCCTTTAGTATGGATTACACCTCAACATAAAGAAAACAAAAATGCTCACTACTGGACCAATAAGCAACATCATGATAAATGAAGAAAAGATTGAAGTTGTTAAGAATTTCATTGGATCCACAACCAATGCACGGGAACAGCAGTCAAGAAATCAAACGACTTATTGCACTGGACAAATTTGCTGTTAAAGACCTTTTTTTTCAACAAATAGAAGTTTATTCTCTCACAGTCTGATAGTCTAGAAGTCCAAATTCAGGGCGTCAGCTCCAAGGGAAGACTTTCTGTCTGTTGGCTCTGGAGGAAGGTCCTTGTCATCAATCTTCCCCTGGACTAAGAGCTTCTCAGTGCAGGGACCCCGGGTCCAAAGGGCATGCTCTTCTCCTGGTGTTACTTTCTTGATGGTAGGAATTCCCCTCTGTCTCTCTACTTGCTTCTCTTTTATATATTAAACGAGATTGATTTAAGACAAAATATAATATTGTAGATTGAGTCCTGCCTCATTAACATATCTCCCATTAATACCATCTCATCAACATCAGAGATAGGATTTACAGTATGTAGGGAAATCACATCAGATAACAAAATGGTGGATAGTCACACAATCCTGGGAATCATGGCCTAGCCAAGTTGACAGATATTTTTGTAGGACACAGTTCAATCCATGACACTCTCCTTCAGACATAAATATTATGCTGAATTTTATGTTTATCATTCCCTTGATTTTTTAAAGTCTTATGTGTAAGACTAAACAATATATTATAGACAAGTTTATTGAAATATAATTACCACGTTTAAAGTATACGGTGAAAAATTCAACAGTTTTCAATATATTTACAGTTGTGCAACCATCACTACAATCTAATACTAGAACATTTCTGTTCTCCCTAAAAGAAACACCATACCTATTAGCAGTCATTCTGTATTCCACTTGTCACCCAGGCGCAGCCCTAGGCCACCATTAATCTGCATTTTTTTTTTTTATTGTACTTCAGGTGAAGGTTTACAGAACAAATACTTTCTCATGAAACAGTAGTACACATTTTGTTTTATGACATTGGTTAACAGCCACACAACATGTCAACCCTCTAACTTCTCAACCTTTTTTTTGGTGAAAATACACATAGCCAAAGATACACCATT
>NW_004443939.1:30635121-30644866 GCF_000243295.1 Trichechus manatus latirostris | reverse complement strand
CTAGGGGAGCTTGCCGTTGGAGTGGAGAGATGAGAGACTATGAAATGGAGAAAAACAGAAGGGGGAAGAGGAAGAAAAGAAAAGAATGAACAAATAAAAATCAGAAAGGTTAAACCGCAAAGTTCCCAGGGATCCCACCATTGCAGCTATGAGGTCTGGGGAAGTTGCTCTCAGGGGTTGCAGTACAGCCTGGCTAGAAGGCCTAGAGGTATACAATGCCAGGTATTCAGGGAACAGAAAGAGAAGGCAGGTATGGAGAGAGAAGAAACTGAGCAATGAAGAAAGACAAAAAGGGAGAAAGAGGGAAAAGAAAACAAAACAAATTAGAAAAAAAAAAAAAGAACAAGAAAGGCCCCCCAAAAAAACAGGAAAAAAAAAAAAAAACAACGGAAAAAGAAATTCTCTCAGGGATCCCTCTGCACGTCTATGCAATCCGAGGGGAAGTCTCATTGCCATGCAGCACCGCCTGGCCAGAAAGGGCTCCCAACTCAAGAAAAGGAAAAGAAAACCAACAAACAATTCAAAACAAAGAAATGAACGAAAGCCCCGGGATCCCACCAGCACTGCAGCCAAGACCAGGAAGCATCTCCACACTCGAACGGAGCTCCACAGCCCCTCAGGAAGAAGCAAAGATGGCGCACGCAGCCAGGTATTTGAGTGAAAGGAGGGGGAGGTGGTGAGAGGTAAGGAAGAAATCAAAAGAAGCGGGAAAAAAAGCGACATTATCAGCCAACAAATGGCACTCAAAGATCCAGCTAGTGCGGGCTGGTGTTTCTTGGACAATAGACTGTGTCTGCAGGAAGTAGAGGGGGCCGAGAGTGGGTGAAGAAGTGTAGGGAGTGGGAAAGTGTATATCACAAATTACTGGAGCTCTGCAGCCCCTCAGGAAGAAGCAAAGATGGCACACGGAGCCAGGTATTTGAGCGAAAGGAGGGGGAGGTGGTGAGAGGTAAGGAAGAAATCAAAAGAAGCAGAAAAAAGCAACACCAGCAGCCAACAAATGGCACTCAGAGAGTTGGCCCGTTCAGGTGTGTGGAATCCAAGCAGCTGGTGTTTCCCGGTCAAGAGATTGTGGTCGTGGGAAGCAGAGGAGGTCGAGTGGGGGTAAAGAATGTTGGGGGGTGGGAAAGCATGTATCGCAAATTACCGGTTGTTTTGTCTCCCACTGGATGCTCCATGAGGCTGCTTTCTTGTACCCCCTTTGCTGATCTCTGATAGGAGTCCAAGATGGTGGATCTTCACTGTGTTTGCTGGTAGGGGACCTCTGCATGAATCTCTCCTCGCTCTCCATTCTCTGTCAGTTTTCTCACTCCATTTGGTGCTTGTTTGAGTTCTTTATCTCTTCATTTGATGTTTTAGGGTTTCAGGATTGTTGTATTCTCTGTTCGGCTTAGTTTTTCAGATCTTTGATGCGGAGGGACGGCGTGGTTCTTCTGCCTAGAGCGCCATTTTGCCAGAACTGCTAAGGACCTTTTTAAAGTGTTAAAAATCAAAGACATCACTGCGTTTCACATTCTTTGGACGTTATCACGAGGGACCAATCCTTGGAGAAGGACATCATGTTTGGTAAAGCAGAGGGTCAGTGAAAAAGAGGAAGACACTTAATGAGATGGACTGACACAGTGGCTGCAACAATGGGCTCAAACAGTAACAATTGTGAGGATGGTACAGGACCAGGCAGTGTTTCATTCCATTATTCATTGGGTTTCTGGGAGTTGGAACTTCCTCGATGGCACCTAAGAACAACAACAACAACATGATGTTGAACAGGTTGCAGAGGAGCTTACAGATGAAGACGGACTAGGAAGAAAGGTCTCTGATGAGCTACTTCTGAAAAATCAGCCACTGAAAACCCTGTGAATCACAATGGTCCAATTTGCAACCAGTCATGGGGATGTTGCAAGGCTGGGCAACATTTCTGTTCCATTGTTCGTGGAGTTGCCGTAAGTCAGGGTGCCGACTTGATAGCAGCTAACACCACCAACACCACCGTGAGCTCCAAGCCTTCTTCTGAACTCCAGACTCATATATCGGAGCTGCCTACTGGAAATATCCCACAAAATGTACCTTTGGTACTTCAAAACCAACAAGCTTAAAATTAAAATAATAATGTTTCAGCCCAAACCTACTTCTTTTCCTGTATTAGCTACATTAAAATACCTTCTTGATTACTATCTTCGATGATTCTCCAGGACTTTATTTTACATTTCCTTTTCCCAACTAGAATGCCTTCATGGTCAGAGGCCTGTCTATTTTTCTTATTACATTGTATATTATCTCCTTTCCCACCACGAACTCCCACATGGTGTTCTGTGCTTCCGCCATCAAAAGTCAAGCTCTCACTTCTCTCGCTTTCTGTACAATGCCATTCTTTTTCTCTGACAGAAGCATTTTAACTCAGCTCAAGTGTTACCTTCTCAAAAGATTTTCCTAATTTATCATCTAGTTATGTGACTTCATGCTCCTGTAGCACCTTGTACATAACTTTACAGTAGCACTTGTAAAGTGGAACAATAATTGTTGGTTTACATTGATTATTCCATATAGTAATATCCATTTGAATAGGACTGTATTTGTCTCATTCTGCTTGAATTTCTACCGCCCAGGAAATGCCTGATGAATAGAAGTCACTCACTGTGTGTTATATGATACATTTTGATACATAGTGCTAAATTTCTTTCAGAAAGTCTTGTGATGCCTGCAGCTATACTGTTTCCTCCTGTCCCCTTCTGAACAATGTCATGAATGCACAGATTAAAAAATTGCTATAAGTGACCAGAGTTTGAAACAGTGACTGGACAATATAAATGCTCCAACAATGCTTAAGGAATCCAAAAAAAAAAAAAAAAAAATCATTTTGACATAGAGGGTTTGAAGAAAGGAGAAAGACAGAAACAATTTATAAGAGAGTGGTTGAATGTTCATTCTGCTAGGATGTAGGGAAAATAAAAAAGAAAACTTTTTGTCATTATTTTCAAGTACTTTTAATATAAATAAAGGTCCCCCCCTCACCCTCTCTTTTGAGAATTTAAGAGAGACTCTACCTCTACACCTTACCCAATCTCCATCTAATATCATTACACTCATAGAGAAGAAATTGGCCAAGTGTCTCAGGTTACAACGACGTAATGAGGCAAGTCAATGTGGATATTAACCGCAAGCCTCACTATTTTTCTTAGACTTGCATATCAGTTTGAGATCTTGGTTGCAGGCAATGCAAATGGACTCTTGCTAAACTAAACAGAAATAAATAGATTAAAAATATACTAGATGTATGGAAAAATTATAGTAGGCAAGAAGTTCACATTTGAGTACTAGCAAGATTGTAGGGAGCTCTAGAAGGTTAATAAGCAGAGAGAGAGTAGCTATTGCACACCTCTATGTTAGGTAAGGTCCAAGCATATAAAATTAAGAAAATATGGACATATCCACAGTGATTTTTCAAATTAATAGATCTTAGGACATACATGGATCAGGACAGACAGGCTCTCCTTTCACCTAAAATTTTGGAAAATTTAAGAAAACATTTTCCTGTCATTGGTCAACTAGTAAAATCTATACACAATAGATTTAGAGTAAAACAAATGAATTGTTATTAAATGAGTAATTGAAGGGTCTTGTCATACTTAAGAAGCCCTGGTGGCACAGTGGTTAAGAGTTTGGCTGCTAACCAAAAGGTTGGTTGTTCGAATCTACGAGCTGCTCCCTGGAAACTCTATGGGGCAATTCTACTCTGTCCTATAGGGTTGCTGTGAGTCGGAATCGACTCAACAGCAACAGGTTTGGTTTGGTCATGCTTAAAACACCTGTAATGCTCTGATCATCGAATAAGTGTATATAAAACCGTAGATAAATGATAGATGATAGATAGATACAGAGATATATATTTTTGTGGTAGCTCAGATTGATGAAAAGTAAGTTGATGAAATCTGCTTTCAAGTGGAGATGAAATCAAGTTAGGATTTACTTTCAAGATTGTATTTGGTTTGTGTTCGAAGAAGGAATTGGACTTTCCCACAGCGTGGGCTCTGGAAAGGGCATACAGTGCAGAGAAAAGAACAGCATGTACAAAATAATGTGGACGTGTAAGTTCCAGGCATTCTGAGAACACTAAGGGCAGTGCAGTGCGTCTCTATTGAACAGATTGCATCAGAGAGAAGTAGGCCTAACTCAGGTCAGAAACACAGTGGGGCAGACTGTGAGAGCTGTGAATGCTAAGGAGTTGGACTTGACCATGACCATGAATGACCATGTAGGCTATGGAGCCCTCATGGCACAGTGGTTAAGAGCTTGGCTGCTAACCAAAAGGTCGGCAGTTCGAATATCACCAGCTGCTCCTTGGAAACTGTATGGGGCAGTTCTACTCTGTCTTACAGGGTTGTTATGAGTCAGAATCGACTCGATGGCAATGGGTTGATGGAGGTTATGGATTGTTGTTGAAAGTTTTCTAAGAGAGGGGTAAGATAATCAAATTTGCAATTCAGAAAGTTCACTTTGCCATCAATGAAGCAAAAGGGGACAGGAAATAGGTGATAGGAGGGAGCTTAGATGAGAGTAACTGTCAGTCAGGATTACTTGGAAAAACAACTGAAAATAATTTCATATATTATAAAGTAAAAAAGTACTGGAATGCAAGCATAACATAAAACATATAAGACAAGGTTGCCAATCATCCTTTTTAAATATTTATGAGTCGGCCTGTAAATATTTTCAGGTAGACCTTTTTCTTTTTTCAATAAGTCATATCCTTTATTCAACCATTTTTTAAAATTTCAAGCAAGCATTTAGATAAAACATATTATTCTTAACTCCTACTATGCTTCAATAATGCTAGCTCCAAGTGTATTCACGGCATAATAACACTTAATTTCTCCTTAGAAATTAAACCAATTCTTCTTGTGTACTGGAGTAATAATTATAGATATTATTCATATCATAATAAATGCTGGGCTAGTCAGTTTTCCAAGTTTAACAGACTACTTAGGTTCAAATTTTGATAAACACAATATTTTAAGGTAATAAAAACCAATAAACATTTCATTTTCTTCATAAAATATAAGCTCCCACAGTTAATATTTTACACTATACCTCTACAACATACATTATATCCCAGTAATTACTAGTGTGGTTCAAATGCTGCCTGTTTCACCAATTATGCCAACCATAGACATTTGATAAGACACAAACCTGTGATCTAAAAGTTGACTTTGATGCCTATCAAATGCAAGACTGTTTACACAACTGATGCTAAAGATGTCATTGCCTCCAACATTCCAGTACAAAACCTCACTACTTTGCTCAAATTAGACCAATAAGTTAATAAATATTGTTAATAAACATTTATTAATTGTTGATTATAATTATTAATTACAATTAATTGTTATAATTAATAAATATAAAGTCAGTACAGCGGTTTCACTTTCAACTACTTTGAAAAATCAAAATCCATTTGATTTTCTTCCCCCTTTTGACCAGCACTGATCATGAATTTTATCTGAAAAAAATAAGCACAGCTTTAAATATTCTTTTATATCACATTCCTTCTCTCCATCAGTATTAAACTATACACTGGTTTGCTCATGTTTCACCCTTTGTTTCTATACCCACTAAAATATTTTTTTCTTCACTTCTGGAAAGAGTTGGTATTGTACCCCCAATGACAGTTACCAGGTCCATCAATGTCACTGGTTCCACAGTAAGTAAGTGGCTATATGGTGCCTAGAAATTTACCATGAGGCTATATTCTCCTCTTCCTGGAGTCCAACAGGAAAGAAAAACAAATGCATTATTGTAGTAAGCACATCCAATCTAACAGCAAATATGTTTACTATCTATTTTTGGTCTAGAACTTTTATTTTGTCTAGAAGTCCTTGCTTTGGAGGATACAAAGACACAATCCTTATTCCTATGGAGGTTATAAAACAGAAGTGTAGGGGGGAAAAAAAAAAACAAAAACAAACCAAACCAGAACAAAAAAACAAACAAAAAAATAATGTAACTGAAGCTTATTATGAGTCTTAAAGTGAATGGGTCTGTCCCAACCCGCCTGGAGCAAAGGAGAATGAATAACACCAAAGACACAAGGAAAATATTAGCCCAAGAGACAGAAAGGGCCACATAAACCAGAGACTCCATCAGCCCAAGACCAGAAGAACTGGATGGTGCCTGGCCACCACCAATGACTGCCCTGATAGGGAGCACAACAGAGAGTCCCTGATGGAGCAGGAGAAAAGTGGGGTACAGAACCCAAATTCTAGCAAAAAAAAAAAAAAAAAAACAGACTTAATGGTTTGATTGAGGCTAGAGGAACCCCAGAAGACATGGCCCTCGGATTCTCTGTTAGCCCAGAACTAAAACCATTCCTGAGGCCAACTCTTCAGACAAAGATTAAACTGGACTATAGGACATAAAATGATACTTGTGAAAAGTGTACTTCTTAGCTGAGGTATATACATCAGACTAAATGGGCAGCTCCTGCCCAGAGGCGAGATGAAAATGCAGACAGGGTCAGGAGCTGGTTGAATGGACATGAGAAATCCAAGGTGGGAAAAGAGGAGTGTGCTGTCACAGTATAGGGAGAGCAGCTAGGGTCAAGTAACAATCACATAACAAAAAACATAAATGTATGAGAGACTAACTTGAATTGTAAACTTTCACTTAAAGCACATCAATAATAATAAAAAAAAAGTGACTAGGTCTATTATAAATACAATAAGAATTTGAAGATGCCAGAGATTACAATCTAGAACAATGTATTCGAAGATAGGCATGTGAATGCCCAGACAAAATAATGTTAAAGAACAAATCATGCAAAATTTGAGATTACCACATTTCATTCTTTAAGACATACTAGATGAGAAAATCAGTCAATATGGAAGATCTGGCATATGTGGAAATGTAACTGCCCAATATTTGATATTTTTTCATAATATACTGGGGAACTTGGAGGTGGTGGGGGGAGACAAAATTAGACCTAGTTACTAGCTAAGTAAAATATCCAGAAGATGCTGGTGAAGTGTTTGACTGGTACCTGAAAGTTTGGCGGTTCAAAACCACCAGCGGCTCAGCAGAGAAAGATGTGGCAGTCTGTTTCTGTAGAGATTTACAGCCCTGGAAACCTATGGAGTCTCTATGAGTCGGAATCTACTGGATGGCAGCGTGTTTGGTTTTTTTGGTTTGCTATTTGACTTGTCTGGTTCACCATTATTCATTAATGACATCAATGAATATTCAGAAGGCATTCTCAACAGGTTTGTAATTGACACATATCAAAGAGAAGTAATAACCAGGATCCAAAAGCAAATTATAGTGGGCTTTTTTTTTTTTTTTCAACCAGCCCCAAATTTGTTATTACATTCAACTAACATAAAATTACGTTTTGGTTATAGACATTCTGGTTATAGAGATTAAACACTCTCTATTTCTGTGCTTATTTCATTATGGACAAGTAGCAAACAGTCTGAGGAACAAGCTTTGAGTAGCACTGTTTTAGGTAATAATATTCTTAAATTTATATTCTATTTGTATTATAGTACCATATGAGTCTTAGTAGGTTATTATTTCTTAATCATTTTTATGTAGTATCAAGTCCTATTTTTTCCAGGCTATAATTTATAAGGTGAAATTTATCAGGACTGGGTCAAATACTCTGAAAAGCACCCCTTAATTTAATTACACAAGTACAGGATGAAAGAAATATTATAGCAGCTTCTATAAAAATAAGGGTTTAGTTTAAAATAATATGAATTAATGTGAACCAATAGGAACCAATAATCAAATACAAGTTAGAAGGAAATGAATATTTAATTTTTCTTTCATCTGATAATTTCCACTATAGTATTGTGTTTGGCCCTCTGTACCTTAAAAATAAAAAGGAGGAGTTCTGGCAAAATGGCGCACTAGGCAGAAGCACCACGCCGTCCCTCCACAGGAAAGATCCGAAAAACTAAGCCAGAGAATACAACAATCCTGAAACCCTAAAACATCAAATGAAGAGATAAAGAACTCAGCCAAGCACCAAATGGAGTGAGAGAACTGACAGAGAACAGAGAGTGAGGAGAGATTCATGCAGAGGTCCCCTACCAGCTAAGACAGAGCGGATCCTCCATCTTGGACTCCTATCGGAGACCAGCAAACACAGGGTACGAGAAAGCAGCCTCACGGAGTGTCCAGCGGGAGATAAAACAACTGGAAATTTGCAATATATGTTTTCCCACCACCCACCCTTCTTCACCCCAACTCGGCCTCCTCTGCTTCCCACGGCTACAATCTCTTCACTGGGAAACAGCGGCTGCTTGGATTCCACACACCCGAATGGGTGGCTCTCTGAGTGCCATTTGTTGGCTGCTAGTGTGGCTTTTTTCTGCTTCTTTTGATTTCTTCCTTGCCTCTCACCACCTCCCCCTCCTTTTGCTTGAGTACCTCGCCCTGTGTGCCATCTTTGTTTCTTCCTGAGGGGATGCAGAGCTCCGGTAATTTGTGCTATATGCTTTCCCACTCTACCCTTCTTCACCCACACTTGGCCCCCTCTGCTTCCCACAGACACAGTCTCTTGTCCAGAACACCAGTCTGCACTAGATGGCTCTCCGAGTGCCATTTGTTGGCCGCTAGTGTTGCTTTTTTTTCCTGCACCTTTTGATTTCTTCCTTGCCTCTCACCACCTCCCCCTCCTTTCGCTCAAGTACCTGGCTCCGTGTGCCATCTTTGCTTCTTCCTGAGGGGCTGCAGAGCTCCATTTGAGTGTGGAGCTGCTTCCTGGTCTGGGCTGCCACGCTGGTGGGATCCCGGGGCTTTTGTTCGTTTGTTTGTTTTGAACTGTTGGTTTGTTTTCTTTTCCTTTTCTTGAGTTGAGAGCCGTTTCTGGCCAGGTGGAGCTGCGTGGCAAAGAGACTTCCCCTCGGCATCCACAGACATGCAGAGAGATCCCTGAGCACATTTCTTTCTTTGTTGGTTCTTTTTTTTCTGTTTTATTTTGGGGGCCTTTCTTGTTCTTTTTTTTTTTAAATTTGTTCAGTTTTCTTTTCCCTCTTTTTCCCTTTTTGTCTTTCTTCATTGCTCAGTTTCTCATCTCTCTATATCTTCCTTCTCTTTCTGTTCCCTGAATACCTGGCGTTGTATACCTCTACGCCTTCTAACCAGGCTGTACTGCAACACCTGAGAGCGACTTCCCCAGATCTTATAGCTGCACCTGTGGGATCCCTGGGAACTTTGTGGTTCTTTAATCTTTCTGATTTTTATTTATTCATTCTTTTCTTCCTCTATCCCTTTCTGTTTTTCTCCATTTCATAGTCTCTCATCTCTCCACTCCAACAGAAAGCTCCTCTAGCATTCTTTTTTGTTGGTTGTATGTTTTTGGCTCCTGTTCCTATCTCCTCTCTCCCATATCCATCTTAGCTCCACACATAACAATCTCCCTGCTGCATCCTGCCTACCTGCACTGTGAGCTTGACATCACACCACCAAGCAGCACAGGCACAGCCTGCTGGAACCTGCCCTGCACTCATTACCGACCTGCTGTGGTGGCTAAAGTAAGTGCCACAAACAACCCTTCCCAGTAACTCCTCTTCAGCTAGACCTGCCCTGCTGTACCATATCTGAGTGACTGACCCTAACAACTGGAGAAGGAGGTGAAAAGTACTGTGCCCACAGACGAGCAAACAAGAAGAACACACAGTTGGCCTGCTCAGACATAGTCAATTTTTTTTTAAAAAAAGGGACGAAACAAACAAATCTACAATCAATAAAC
>NW_004443939.1:30633173-30634513 GCF_000243295.1 Trichechus manatus latirostris | reverse complement strand
GAACTGCTGACAGAAAACTTCCCCAATATCATGAAAGATGAAAAGCTGGCCATCCAAGAAGCTCAACGAACCCCATGTATAGAAGAAAACCCAAAAGAAAATCGCAAAGGCATATCATAGTCACACTCGCCAAAACCAAAGACAAACAAAGAATCCTGAGAGCAGCTCGTGAAAAACAAGAAGTCACATACAGAGGAGAAACAAAAAGACTAAGCTCAGATGATTCGGCAGAAACCATACAGGCAAGAAGGTAATGGGATGACATCTATAAAATCTTGAAAGAAAAAAATTGCCAGCCAAGAATAAAATATCCTGCAAAACTCTCATTCAGATTTGATGGTGAAATTAGGTCATTTCCACATAAACAGAAATTAAGGGAATATGTAAAAGTCAAACCAAACTTACAAGAATTATTAAAGGGAGTTCTCTGATCTTAGGACAAACAGCTTCAGCTCACAGGCAGAATCTAGGACACACGATCGTACCAGCCAGATACTAATCTACGAAATGAACTCTCAAGGACTATCCAAAACCAAAAGTAATACAACAGGGAATCAGAGCAGTTAATCTGTAAATGACAACAACATCAAAACAATAAAAGAGGGAATAAAGAGCATAGGTATAGATCCGTCTAATAGAGAGGAAGGCAAGACAATACCAAGTAATGGTAGACTGCTTCAAACTTAGAAAGGTAAGGGTAAAATTCATGGTAACCACAAAGAAAGTTAACAAACATACCCATAAAAAAAAAAAAAGAGGAAAAACATAAAGTCCCAGCAAAAACAAAACCTAGAAAAACAAAAGTAATGAAAAAAAAATCCACAAACAAAAGTAACTCAACACAGGAGAGTAAGAAGAACAAAGAAAACTTCAGCACCACAAAAAAAAAAAAACACTACAAAATAACAGCAACAAACTCACATCTATCATAATTACACTGAATGTAAATGGAATCAATGCACCCATAAAGAGAAGGAGAAGAGTGACAGAATGGATAAGAAAACAGGATCCATGAATATGTTGTCTCCAAGAGGCACACCTTAGAAACAAAGATGTGAATTTATTAAAAGTCAAAGGTTGGAAAAAAATACATCAAGCTAACAACGACCAAAAAAGAGCAGGAGTGGCAATTCTAATCTCAGATAAAATAGACTTTAAAACAAAATCTACCATAAATGACAAACAAGGACACTATATAATGATTAAGGGGAGGATCCATCATGAAGAGATAACCATAATAAACTTCTACGCACCCAATGGCAGGGCTCCAAAATACATAAAACAAACTCTAACAACACTGAAAAGAGAAATTGACAGTTCCACAATAATAGTAGGAGACT